>NC_090923.1:212754072-213054072 GCF_040938575.1 Ambystoma mexicanum | reverse complement strand
AACAAACTTTGTTTAAAATTGTCTTTGCTAAAATAAACTTGACATTTTCAAAAATAGACACACAGATCTCTAATTCCAGTCTTTCTCAACATAGAAATTAAATAGTGGCAACCTATATTGCTTTTTATGGCAAGTCTCTTCTTTTCAACAGTTTGATTTTAATGCACAAGTTTAAACTCCTAATGCACTTAACTGACAGCTGTCATGCAGACAGGCGGCAGTACTGCACCTCTATCTGACAGATTTTCCCAGGCAAGCACACTTTTTAATGTGGATATTCTCTGATAGATTCTGCTTTTCCTGACATAGTGTGCTTATGTGGATTCCTTAAATAAGGTGATGGTTAACACCCAGCAAGGGTGTTGGATCTTTTCTGATTTTGGGAACCATTATTTTGTAATTTCAAGAGCCAAGGAAAAACGGATTTCAGAGCATTTCTGGGTTTCCTTGCAATGAAGCACTGCCTTTTCAGGTAGTTCGATTTCAGGTTGGCAGTGTGGTCTCCTGTTCTACCACTGACACAGGCAAAGTAGATTGGCAGCAAGCTTTTCTGGTTTCACTGCGCACTTCTCAGTGGTTTTAGTGCGCACAGGGCTTTTTGCAGCCATTTTATTGGTTCTGGTGAAAACAGCACACAGTGATGTCGCAGGGCAGAGCCTAGTGGGTCAATACATCCCACACACAAGGTGAGCAGTTTCCTGGCACACCATTGCAGGTAGAGAGCTGCCACAGGAGGAGGGGAAAGGAGTCAGCAGCATCATCCGCATGCCACGGTTAGGGTGTGATGGAACCAAGTATGGAGCTGGCAGCCAACCTGAATTTGATAAGTACATGACATACAATTGTGGAATATAAGCAATAGTACAAATTCGCCAGGCCCCTGAAACTTGTCAACCTCCTGACTTTGCAGCTGCCAATGAGCATGCCTACAAAGGCACAAGCAATAAATAGGACACCAGGCAGGTCATGCACCAGAACACTTGACGTGCAGTTAGAGGACACTCTCCAAATCACCATAATGGTAACATAAAGGGTGTGTCATGTATCTTAAATGGGCCCCCAACTCTCAGCCAGTAGACATGCAGCTCCTCACTCTCACATACAAGAAACCACAAACATGAAATTCAATGTGCCACAACCCAACAAGTACCATCAAAGCCTTTGGAGCTGCATTAGCTATCAGTGCATTTCTACTTCATGAAACGTTGCACCACACCTCACCTCTCTGATCAGCCCCTGTGCCCACAACACAATCCATGTTGACCCACAACACCAACTGCATACATATAGCCATCAGGTATGCACCCGTTGCATGAAACTAAGCTATCAAGTACTAGTAGTGCCACGTGAAAAAGCAACCTCATTCCTGACAATAATTGTATTGGATGGGCTACAAAACATTCTAAAACAATGCACAACCCACTTATTTTGCACATAGCATGTTATAGCATGCCCCTTGTCTCATTACAGATAGCCATGGCAGCCAGGAGGAGATGGCAATAATGAAACAGGCACCACAACATCATGCACAGCTCTAACCTCTGGGCAACACCTTTGGGGATACAGCGCAAACTGCTGACAGTGGGGAAAAATCAAACTTAGGTCTGTATCAGACACCACAGTGCCAATGCACCCACCTCTCCATCAACTGTGCTTGTCAGCAGAGAATTCACCAGTGTTATTCATACCTCTGGTAACTGTAACACATTGTCCACCACCAGCATCACATCCATCTCAGCCCTGTGTGCCATCACAACAACCATATTCGAGAGCATCACCACCACCTGATGTGCCTCAGAGGATCCAACCAACACTGTGCCAAGTTTGACCTCTGCGGCAAGGGTGACGGTGGAATCACAAGACTCCATCCTACACACTCTTGTTGTCACAAGTAGTGTGCATCATCAGCTGGAGCCTACTCCACTCCCCTCCCTCTCCCTTCTCACCACCACATCATCATCCTTATCCACTGGCCATTCCCTGAAGAGGCATTGTGACTAGGATTAAACTTAGAGCCTTTTAGGAACGTACATATATAATGGAAGGGATCACACAGAATAACTCTGAGTCCAAATAACCGAACCAACTCAGGAAGATGGCAAAGTACTGTTTTATTAACAATCATCTAAAACAGGGTGTTTACAGTGAACAGAAACAGACGTACACTCATTTTCTCTCAAGTGATCTTCACACAAATCAAAGCTTTTATATCAAAAATACGTCAGAGGTGACATCATACTACGTGCAATAATGAAAACCATATCAAGGGTTGGGATTGGCTGAAGGGAAACATCTAAGTATACTTACTATAGGAACTAGGATTGTGATAGGCTGCCAACTATCAGGTGGACAACATATTCCTACCTCTAAAACATGGCTTCTTCAGAAACATTAGATACAGTTTCTCATTGGTCCTCAAAGTATAAGGTTATTTGATATATGGACTACTACAATTGGTTGGCATGCTTGTGCCAGGTCCGGAACATTCGGTTCACTTAGCAGCAAGTAAGCCCAGACCTAGGTCTAAGGAGATGGGTGATTAAACTACCTTACCACCCAATTTGCCCGGCATCTCTCATCGCCCATGCCTTCTGCCATGAAGAGTGTCTTTGAACTTGGCCTTGCAAAGTATCCTTGTCTTTCAGAATACACGGGAGGGAGAGCCCTCACTTTCATGTTCTGGGACTCTAAGTTTGAACTCTATTGACATGCTTGGTGTTTTTTCTTTGCACCTTAAAAAGGGATGATTCATCCTTCACATGTTCACTCATTTCCAGAATAGATAGCTGACCTTGGCTATCTATCTTGAGAGAAAGTCTGTCTTGACTCCAGGCCAGAAAGCATCATCTTGCAGCTCAACAATTCTACTTATTCTTGCTGCAACATAGCTTTCTCTTCCCGCTTCATGGATCCTGGCTTTCTAAATTCATGATACCGATGTCCAGCTTCTATATAATGGTGACTTTGTCTGTGCTCTATCCAATAGGTATAGCCAGCTTCTATGGTGACTTGGTCTACCTTGCGTTTCAGCATCTGTACATTTATTGAACAGTTGATTTTTTGCTGCACCTTGTGCATGTGTCATGTTCTTCGTTTTATTTAAACGCTCCCTTGATTCTTTACTTTGTCATTAGTTCCCTTAGGATCTATACATCCTCTTTAGTCAGTATCTCGGGATGTCATACATACTCTTAGTGACATCACTAGCTCCTATTCTTTGCTCTCCCTCATATTCCCTCAGGAGCTTCCTCCCTTAGGTTATTATCACTTCGGGGATACATTTGGTACGGTTGTGTCAACGGATATCTACTTTCAAACACACGCTGCACTATTGTCAAAACTGCTGGTGTCAAAATGACTCAGTCTCAGGTTAGTAACATGTGGGAGGAAGGTGGGCAGAGTTTCCTGCAGAGGTATGCAGCTTCTCCTCTACATTCCCTCCACTGGTTGAGTCCTCGACCGCCTCCTCAAGTGTTCCTGCATTCTGGTATTTTACTTTGAAGAAGTTTTTCTTGGGTGTCCATATCTTCATCACCCCCCTCAGGGTGCCTGCTGTTTTGACATGTTCATCTACACTCCAGGTCATGTAGTTACATTGTCCAATCAGAGTACAATAGACCGATCATCCCACGTACTTCTTATTATTCTTTGGATACAGAACCTTTGTTCCCTTAGGGGACGAAATGTTAACCTTTTTATATTTTCTGACAGCGTCATCAGTCAGCTCCTTGGAGTTTGGCTCATTTATGGCATCAATCATGATCTTCATTCATACCACCTTCTTTGCCGTTTTCTTGCATTGGGCAATCACCATCCTGACTATACAGAATCCAAGCATTACTAGCAGCAATATTATTCCAAGAACCTTGAATAGATTCGCCAGCCACTGAGGGATCAATGAGAACAAGGAGGTAAACCAACTTTCATCTGTCTGTATTCCATCTAGGTATTCAGGCCTGTCAATGTCGTTATGGCCTCTTTCAAGGTCCAACTCTGGCCATCTTGAGATGGTATAAATGTGCAGCCTGATGGCCCAATTCTGGTACAAACTCCTCCTTCCATTGCTCTAATCATATCAAGGACATACCTATTCTGGAGGGTCATCATTCATATGGCCCTCATCTCTTCTTTAATGGCATTGAATACCTTTATGGTAGCATTGATTGTCTGCAAAAGCTCCCATCTATTGATATGCAATCATTTGGCATTTGGCACTGTTTGAATGCTAGGCTTAAATATAGCTGTCATTATCATAGCAGTCTTGCTGAACAACTTGTGCTCTTCAGAAATAGTTTCATATTCCGTTATTGATTTGGCTGAGAAATAAGGTTCTCTTTTTGTCTGTATGAGTTCAATTAATCTTCTTTTTCTCAATTGGTCATTGTGATGCTGGAAATGCATCAGAGTGACAGGGCCTCCGTATCCTTGTACTTTACTGCTTTTTTATTGTGTGTTCTGTTGTGTTTTCCGTGCAGGAGTTCATGTGGGACTCCTGGCAGTTCAGCTCTCTCTTTTGGTTTTGGTGCCCCTAGTGTTTGTTTTTGGGTACCTGTGTGTGGCCCACAGAGCAGGGTATGGGCTGGTGGCAGCTCCGTGCTGAATTGACTGGTGCCCTGAGCATCCTCCATTTTGAGATGCCCAGGCCCTGTCATTGGAAACGGTAGATTCCTGACAGAGACAAAATGGCCCCCATGGCCTCTTGCCTTCCATCGCCTGTTACCTTGATCTTCCCGAAGTCCCGGGAAGCCCTGACTCTGTCCCTTCGCCCTGACTGGCTGTTGGGTGGAAGTTTCATATATGGTAGTGTGGGGAAGTGCTGACCAGACTGGCTGGAGCCTTCCCAACGACCGCATGTTTTGGGTATGCCTGTGGGTGGGACCCGGGTGAATGGAGTGTGTGACGAATACCCATTCTATGTTGTGGGTGTCTAGTATCTGGTGTTTGACACAATAACTGAGACAGCCCTGCCCGCAACCAGTATGAATGCAATGTGGATTGTTGAATAGCTTGGTACTTGTCCCAAATCATATAACTTGTTGTGAGTGTCTGGAGAGAAGTGAATGGCCTGAATGCACTATGCACCTGATTGGTGGCCTGCATGCATGAATGCCCTTCGTAGTGATTGGATGCTTAAGTGTGACACAGCGGAATGCATGGGAGATCAACAGTATATCTGGGGACCTCTCACTGCTAGGAATCGTGTTCAGAAGTGTTCGGAGCTGAAGTCCAAACTACGAAGAGTAACTGGAGTGAAACTGACGCTTGACCTTGAAGCCCTGCTGGAAGGGAAGAATTGCTGTTGCTCTCCTTCACCATCTGAAAGCTGCTGTGTCTCCAAGGACTGACCTAGAGAGGACCTGGTAAGGTGCCCTCTTTCCGAGCTACCAGGGACCACCGTGCACCAGCTGATCTTTGCCAAAGCTCCCTGGTAGACAGACCTTCGACAGGCTGCCGACCCGAGACGGGGACCGCCGCAGAATCACAAAGAGAAGCGCCCGGACTGTTGTCCGCCACTGTTGATGACCGCCGTTGCCGACTGGAGCCGCCGCGCTCCCATTTGCCTAAGAACATTCGAATCCAAGGACGGTCTCGTCTGCATCGTCGCAGCTGTATCCTGCTGGAGAAGGCCTGACCGTCGACGCGCAGAGGAGTATCCACAGGTGGGTTTCCTGCCACCCAAGGACCACACTGATGCCGATGACTCGACGCCCTTGCTGGGCTACAGTTCTTGAAACTCTTTGTGGTCCAGAACTATCAACACCGAGGTGTCAACGAGCACTGCTAGGAACGACGTGGCCACTTCACTGTCGTAGCTCGACCTGTTCGCCGTCGAACGTTTGACGACCCGTGACTCCTTCCTTAAAGGGAGGGCACTCAAAAAGGGCTGTCGATTCCCCGATGAGGAATGCTACAGCGCCAGGTACTTTGGGGTTGCAGAACTATTGGGAAGTCTAGTGTGAACAATATATGGACTGGGCTTGTGATACATCTTTGCTTTACAGGTTGCCCAGGTGGGGGGATCTACACACAGAACTGTGTCTAGTGGTACGGGGCCAGCATTCTGCCAATTGTTCAACCATCTTGCTTTCCTTCCTCTCTCTACTGCTGATTTCCTCTTTATTGATCTGTGTGACATTTTGACTGTATAGTTGATGCACTTTAATGAGATCTAATAATCGTTGTGGTACCACTTTAGAACTGTATATATTTACCATTGTGGATTTTCTGAGCACACAGTGCGTTATCATGATATTGTTTATACCTTTGAATATTAATTATATAAAGACTGTGTTTTAACCGATACAGTGTGCGGACATTCCTTTGTGGGTGCTTGGGGGCTACAATTTACTTAAGAACCAGACTTCATCACCTCCTGAGAAGCTAGGCCTTGATTGCTCGACCACGCACCAATAATAGAGAATCTTGGCTGGGGTCCTCTGTGCCTCTCCTCTACCATATAGAAAGCGGAAGTACAGACACCCCCCACCGGCGTCTTTACAGTCATCCACTTCTGGAAATTCACCAATGTTTAGATCGCTCTGAGGAATCACTAATGCTGGAACATGGATGAACACCAAGGAACACACTCTGACCCAATCAATGGGCAGCTTCATATAGGCTCTAAATCCACACGTCCAATATCGATCCATAAGGACAGCTGTCCCTCCTCTCATTCCAGGTATGTCAATTGTGGTTTTGCATTCCTTGTTATTGATTGATTGATTGATATTTTATTTCTATCGCTCTCGTACACAAGTGTTTCAGAGCGGGACAAGGCAAAGGAGGGGAACAGGGGAGTTCAAAACAGCGATCTTACTAGGCCCAGTGACATTGAGAATGCGCAAGTGCATGGGAGAGGGGGGAGGGGAAAAGTGCATGGAAGGGGGGAGAAGTCGAAAGTTCGAAGCAGAGGAGAAACAGATGAATAACAATAAATAAATAATAAAGGCAAAAAACAGTGGTAATGCAGCCAGAAATTTGCAAGTGCTAGGTTTAAGGCAGCAGACAGGGTCGGTTTGATAAGTGCAGGAAGAAAAATATCCCACATTGTTATTTCAATGGTTTTGGAAACATAGAGTTTCATTAACCAATGGGATTGTAACTGCTGGGCCTGATTCGTCATCTACCCATGTCAGTAAGTGCTTGGCCCTTGACTTTAAGCATCCATCATTCAATCCCTGCAGTTCTTGTACGTATTCCGTTTTCAGCAGATGAGCTGCACAGGATATCATTCCTTCTTCCAATCCCTTCTTGTTATGTACTCGTGCTTAGATCAATAGTTGTGCTTGTTCCCAACATCCAGGTGATCCTGCTATTTCATCACATCAGGACATGTCATTCTTCTTCATTTCTTCAATAATCACCTCATCCTGCCCTGCAGCAGTACACGCAAGCAATTCATTTTTCAATCCAGACTCCTTCTCCATTTGCATGGGCTTGATATAGTCATCATGGTATGGAAGCAACCATCTTGATCTCCATCGCAAGGTTGCCCATCTTCCTCGGAACTGTCCTCGAGTAGTACATGCTGCAAGATGGCTGAGGCATTTCACATCATATGCTGATACCTCCTTTGAAATGAAAATCTGTACTGTATTTATGGCAGAGGGGATGAGAGAGCATACATAGCAACTCTCATCAGATGCTCTTTCCCCCACCTTTCTCATGTGTTGATACCATATATTATTATTCCCCAGGTGAGCTGAATTATCTAGATTGGTATTTATCCCTTCATTATCTTCTTCTGCATCTCTCTTATGTCTCCTAACATACTTATAGAGATCAAGGAAACTGTCACAGTGGGAATAATTATAGGCACTCTTTCTGCAGCAGAACCATTAAGATGATTGAGTCTGTGAAAAATAAGGAACAAAAAGACAACATGAACAATCATGCAAATATATATTATGCATTGAAATCTGGGCAGCCATATCTCATGCCATCCTACTGCTTGCTAAACTTGTGTTCTCTCTACAATCGTGATGTCTTCTTGATTAATAATTTCTAATGCAATCATTGAGCTTTTTCTTACATTTTGTAACTGTACAGTTTCTTCAGTTATAGCAATGAGAAGTCTTCTTATCAATGGAACATTTTTAGGATCCCATAAAAAAGTGTGAAAATTACCATCTCTTCTGACAAGAGAAGAGTATGATTGAAGAATAAACACAAAGACAACAACCACCCGCCAATGAACGTCTCTATCTACAGGTATTATGTATTTTTATCACCTACAGCAAATATTCTCCATAGAATGAATCTGGATATTGATCTCTCTTCCAATTTCTGATCAACAACTGACATTTAGGCATAATTCTGGTTTATTATTCACTGCTTCACTATATTTCTAAAAGTTCAATTCAAACTCTGGAATGTCTCTGCAGGTCCTAGCACTCCCTGCTAAAATATATAAGGAGTGTCTATTGAATTTCAGTCCAAATAATAGTACATGTTATTCACTTGTTGCTTTATCGTCCTTCTTCTTAGTAATTGATCGAGTCTACACACGCAGAAATTCTTCTTCTTGTCTTGCTTCTGAATCAGCACGATGGGATGGAGGGTATCGTTTTTATAAAATGTTAAGTCATTCAGTTGCAACCTTGCTTGTCTTCCTGATACTTTAACAGCTGAAGGGGACACTACCTCAACACATAATGGGCCATTAAAGTGGGGCTTGTGCCATTTCCGGGTGCCATTTTTTATCCCAATCAGGTCTCCAACATATTACCTAGATGGTGGTAATAGTTCACTTGGATTGGTTGCCAAATTATCCTCTGTGTTCCTAGACCGTCCCTGGGATATTTGACTTGATCTGCATCTCATCAACTAAAGTTTTAGCATCACTCCTAATCATAGACAGAGGTGTAAGGGGCATCCTCATTCAATGCCCTGTTACTAGCTCTTGCGGGGTGAGGTGGTGGTCCGACCCTGACTGATTCTGAAGGGGATTTAAAGCCAGGGGTAGGCAATACAGCATCCCTTGTTCAAAGTCAATCTAATCTTGGCAATCATCTCTATGAGGTGGCCGTTGACTTTCTCAAATATTCCATTCCCTTGTGGGTGATATGGAGAAGAGAACTTGTGCTTTATACTGAATAAAATCCTTATTTGTTTGAATAGCTCATTGACAAAAGGTGGCCTATTATTGGATCTTATCACTTCACACACCTCAGGAAAACTTTTCGCACCAAAGAATTTGCTGTGCAAGTGACATCAGGGTGTGCACACGAACCTGCTTCGATCCATCTAGAGAAGTGACACCCCACCACTAACAGATACTTATATCCATTACATATCTGCAGCATATCAGCATAGTCTATCTGTAAATGCCGAAACTGACCATTCGATCAAGGTATTACCCCTCTAATCATTCCTGTGTATAACCAGCAGTAAACATTTGACACACGATCCAATTCATCATAAACAGCGTAATGTGTTCCAACAAATTAGAAATTAACCAGCCTTCTGCAATATTGGATGAAAGACTTTCTCTAACTACATGCACGGGGTAATGCAGCTGTTAAAGTGTGACTTTTAATAAAGTCACTGGCATCATTGGCTTTCCAATGCTGTCCTGTGGGTATAAAGCTTCCTTGGGGGATCAGAACACCCCCTTCACTTCCACAGTTCTTGCTCTTCCTGTAGTGTGCTTCCCTGAATCTCTATTAATTGGGTTATTCACAGCATATTAAACCCCTCCTTTACTAAAATGATTGTAGCTGAATTTTCTTTGATATCTTCAGCATCAAAACTCGCAATGTCTGAAGAATATGCAAACCTTTTGGCTTCTACGTCTGTGGATTAATTCCCGCAAGAGATACAATCTGTTATTTTGTATGTGTTGCACATTTTATGACCGCTACAGCTAGTGGGCATTGTAGTGCCTTAATGAGTCTATCCAATAAGGATGCATGCTGCACTGGAGAGCTGTCTGTGCAGAGGTAGCCCCTGCTTTTCCAACATGTCAACCCTGCGTGTATGGTTGGCGTCACATAGGCAGATTCAATGTACACTGTCACTTCCTGTCCTTCATGTTTTTCAAGCGTGACAATAAGCGCTATGAATTCTGCTGCTTGCGCTGAAAAGTAAAACGTAGCCTTGCACTCGCCAATACCTCAAATTCTCCATTTAATCTGTACCTTACTACTGCGGTGCCTAAATGCCTTTCCCCGCTAGTCTGATCAATTATTTCGAAGAACCATAAATTAAAATAATCTCACCTCCCACCAAAGCGTTATCTTTAACACAGGGTATATCATCATAGAATTCAACATTATTGGCACCGTCATGCCCATGTTCACCTTCTTCTACAGGTTCAGCTATTAATGTGGCTGGGTTCACTATTTTACATCTTACAATTTAAATTGTTCGGTTAGAAATAATTACCTCATCAGTCGAAGCTCTTTGGGATGTCAATGTGCCCTTGGGTTTCTCTAAAATGGCAAACAAGGCAAGGTATTCTCCATGTAAAGGGTCATATAATAGCCCATGACAATGCTTGTGGACTTCTCAATTGCAAACGCGGCAGCTGCCATAGAGTGTTCGCAAGTGAAATGTCCTCTCATAACTGGGTCTAGAATCCCACTGTAATATGCCAAGGGTTAAATACCCTAATGTGTTTCTAATTGTAAGCACTGCTGTCATTACTGACCCATTCATGTTTGAAAACAAATACAATTCCTCACCATAATTGGGAAGCCCTACAACTCAGGTTGTACCAATTGCTTTTTTCAATACCTCAAATCCTTCCTCCATTTCTTCGGTCCATTCTAGTTTTATTTTACCAACTTGCGCTTTATTTAATGCTTGCAGAAGTGGCCTTGTGTACATACTATAATCAATACCCAGGCTCCAAAATAATTTAAAAAAAAACATAAACTGTTGCATCTGTATCACTGTGTTTGGTTTTATGTTTTCATGATTGCCTCAGCTCTCTCAGGAGTCACTTTCTTTCCTTCATGCAAAATTAACTGACCTATCTATAACACCTCTTCTTGACAATAATGTAATTTATCCTTGTCCACCTTATATCTTTAGCCTGCTAAAATAGTCATCAATTGGACAGAATCTTGCAAACACTCATCCCCTTTTTACTACAAATCAATTTAATGTGCGTACAGTATCATCGCACCGTTGAGATCGATATTGCCTACATGCATAGGTAAGATCTGTGACAGATCGATGGAGACTCACCATACCCTTAAGGCAAACGAGCATGTTTTAGACTTTTTTGGCGAAACATAAAGGAAGTTATGCCTTGTGTGTATTTGTGCAATGGGATCAAGACATACACATTTTTTGAATTGATCACTGTGAAGTAGTGAGCTTCTACTGGGATACTGCACAATATTGTCACAGGATTAGGAACTAAAGGAAAATCAGCACCTACAATCTGCGTAAGAGGTCTGAAATCCTGGATGAATCGCCATGACCCTCCTTTAGATGTGTTAATCCTATACACCACAGTATTGCACAATGACTCTGATGGCACCAGAATCCCCTGATTCATCAGTGCCGAAATAGTCTGAAACATGCCTTTATCAGCTTCTCGAGACATGGGGTACTGTTTTGCTTGGGGTAAAATTGCTCCTGGCTTAAGATTTATCTTAACCTCCGCTATCCCCTTCAATAAATCTATGTCATAGGGGCCTTTGGTCCATAGGGCACTCAGCACCTTTTCGAGATCTTCCTGAAAAAATGCTGGTTGTTGCTCCATTATTGCCATTCTTTGTGGGACTTCCCTTTTTTCTATTTTTATCCAGTATGTAATGCTCATGAAGAACACCACTTTGTCATCACTTTGGCCTTCCCTGAACATATTGTCATCGGTTATGTCAGTCAGTCTGCACCCCTCCTCAAGAGCTATCTCTGTTCTCCATGGTCTACCCTCATTGTTGATCCTTTTGAGCATTGCCATCTCTCTTCGTACTATAGCTGCTTCCAACTCTATAGGAATAATCTGTCCACCTTCTTCATGCATAGATATGTGTGGTCTGAACAAAAACTCATCAGGTATCAGCAATATCTTTCCGACCAAACCAGGTAGCCATGTCAACAAAATGCTTACTCTAAATAGAATAATCTCTGGATCTACTGGAAGGTATTGAAGAGCCACTTACCCTGTGAATGCTAGTATAAACTCACCCACATTTAAATAAAGTATTTCTGGTGTGGAACACACTATTCCTAGATCAGTAAATGAAATTGTCATATTAAGTATCATCATTAAATCTCTTCCTAAAATGTTTACTGGTGCGTGTCGTGAATATAACAACAGAACAGACCTGTCACATTCTCCTATGGAGACTGGTAATCTATCAGTAAAAGGAACTCAGCTCATAGCTCTGTGGAACCCTTCAGCATTAATGGGAATACCTGACATTGGATATTGTCCCTCTCATATACACAAACGGGTTGCTCCATTGGTTAAAAGAAAAGAAAAGGATTGGTTTCTTATCGTCACATCGGCACTTGATTCCTCTTGGGGGTCTGGTGTCACAAATAGTACTGAACACATTAAGTCACCGCGTGAGCTGTCCTATTGTAGGTACAAGCTCTCCCCTGTCCCTGTGAAAGGATTTCCTCCTACTACAGTTTCACACCATATTCTAGGTGTTAATATTTGTCCTGTATTTACATACTGCTGTGTCTGCATAGGGGCTTACTGTTACTGCCCCTGGGGATTCATTTGTGCTTGTCTCTGCTGTGACACCTGCTGTACTTGTGGTGCTTGTGCCTGATAATATGTGTGATCTTGGGCAATGCCCTCTCTGGTCTGTGTGCTGTATGGCAGAGAATAAGCTGTCCCCCCTTTGGAAAACTGGCCATTTTGTACATTCCCTTGCCTCTCACATACGGGACCAATATGTCCTGTCATTCCACAATTCCAACATACTGGGGGAACCCTTCTGTTAATCCCTCCTTGGTTATATCCTCCCTGAGCATTCTGGTTCTCGCTCTGTGTGTTGTTAAACCCACCTTGGTTATTCTGAAATCCACCTCCTCTTCCCCTATGACCCATACCACTGCCTCGTGTGGTACCCCATGCCCACCTTAGTCCATCGGGCGCAGATTATTTACCTGTAATGTACGCATTTCTTCTTGCATTCCCATTTCTTCTCCGCTTCTCAATACCGCATCTTCTATGGCAAATGTTGACAACTTTTTCTGAACCAACTTGGCTTCCTCAAATTTCCTGTTCTCATCTTTTTTTTTGTTCTTCACTTGTAATAACTGCCAATGGTGTACTTTTGTCAACTGTATCTCATTCCATGGCTATACTTCAATCCTCACTTGTTTTTTGTCATCTGTCTCTGTACTGGTTCTGGCAACCCCTGACATAAAATATGATAACAATGCCACTTTTTTTCCCACGGCTTGTGAGTTTCAAGCTACCAATTCTCTTGAATATCTTAAATATGAGCAATAGGGTCTTCATCTTCTTTCATTTTAAATGTCGTAATTGTACCCATATCTGATGTATCAGGATATTGTAGCCTGCGAGCCCTACAAACATCTGCCCTACAATCATTAAACAGCGCTCTTTCATGCGCTGTTTTTCATGCAGTCACATTTGAATATCCTGCTCTCCTCCATATGTCATCAGCCCTCTCTCCAAGAATGGCTGCCAGCAGACCTTTTATGTCCCATATGGCCAGAGTACGTCCTCCTGTCATTTTCTCTAATTTGTATATCCATTTTCCAGCCCCAGAAGTCAAACTAGGGAGTTTACACTTTAAGTTATCCCTGTCCATCTGTGGCCATGCAATGAATTGCGGTCTTGCTTCCCCCTTTTCCAACAGGGAGAACTGTGTAAACCCCATCCCATAGTCGGATCCCACTATTAGTCTGTCCATGGCAGGGATAATCATCCCTGTCTGTCTTGTTGCCGGTAATGACCTTAATCTGCTCACATATGATGGAGAATCTCCCTTCTTACTATGTGATCGCCCTCAGGGACACTCAGGATATGCTATGGGATTTGGTGTTCTATCTTTAGGCTTGTCCAGATCTGACCATCTCATTCCCTAACCATGTGCGGCTTTCTTCAGGGGCACACTGGCTCCCTCCTTCTGCCCCAAGACCGGTCTCTCTTCTGACATGTCTAGACCACAACTAGTATAACTAACAACCTCCTCACCTTTGTCTAGGTCCAATCTGCTCAAAGACAATGCTTGACGTTCATCAATAAACATGTTTTCCTCATTACTTTGTGATTGCGGTTCTGGGGATCGATCACCATTTCCTCGAATTTCATACTATTTTGTCTTAACTGTTGATAGACCTTATCAATCATTTCTCCAATGCTTTCCGCATCATATCTTTCTTCTTCTAGCATTACTCTAGATTATGCTGGCATTACTTCCTTTATCAAGAGAATCTCTTCCACTCTATCACATCGTATTTCTGGATTCGGCCTCATTTGTTCTTTCTGGATGAGACTGGTATTGAAACCATGCTGCCTCCGTTTTCGCTATATTTCTTCATCTACTTCCCTTCGTTGCCTCGCATCGCTCCTAACTCTTTCTTGCTCCTGCTTTTGTTCTTCCCTCTTTACTCCTTCTCTTTGTTGTTCTTCTTCTCTGCAACCTTTTGTCCCTTAATCCTTGTGTTTCTTCCTCTTCTCTCTTTCCTTCCTGTCACCTTCTTCGATCATCATTTGTCCAGTGTCATACTTCCTTTGTTCCTCTGCTTGCTTTTCGTCTTTCTCTTGTTCCTCCTGATATACCTGTTCTCGCTGCGCCCTATTTCCTTCTTTGCTCATCTTCTTCTAATCTCTTCTCTTGTTCCTTATCCTTCCTCTCGTGGTCGTCCTTATCTTCTCTTTGTGTAACTTTCTCGATAATTTTCCCATCTATCTTAAGTAATATTTGTCCTACCATCCATTTGTTTTACACAAGCTCTACCTCATTAGCCTTATCGTTTTGTCCTTTACATCTCTTAATCTCCCTGTCTATTTCTGTTGACAAATTCGACCGCTCACTTCTTTCTTCCTCGTCTTCTATGAGTTTATAAATAGTTGTGGATTACCATCTACACAGGCTGAGCTTGTTAACCATCTGAAAACCACTGATTGTGGTGAGTTTAAACAGAATGGATGGGGGAAGTAATCACAAATATGTTCAGCTGGTTTGTTAGTTCAAAGAACAAGATTGTACATTCACAGGGAAAGTATCTCACATTCAATGTGTTTATTAAATCAGAACTTAAATAAAGTAAACATCTGTGTATACACCGTTGTGTTTATACAATTGTAAAAGAAAGTGTTTATACTTAAGACACAGTATATTTCCATGTAATATCAAAACACATTATTTGAAGCAGGCTATCTGCCAGGTAGCAATAATCAACTTGTGTACAATTGCGAAAAAATGCTTAATACTAAAGAAATGCCATAATCACATGTAAGTCCTGCCATGTAAATCCAAATGATGCCAAGAGGTTTATACTAAAGAAATGCCAACACGTGTTTCAACCAAAAAGGCCGTCCTCAGGGCATACAAATACATTTGCCGTTTGAACTGATATATAGTTGTTGAACCTTGGCAATTATTATATGAGAACAACCAAAGTAGGGGGAAGTGGGTCAAAGCAAAAATGCACGAAGAAACAGGAGAGAGGAGAAAAATGAAAACATAGCGTTAGAATGATACGTGCAGTTAGTTATTCTAATTATTGGTATATAGACAAATGAATCAATTCATACCTTGATTGTGATTGTGATTTACTAATTCTTGATTGTGTTTTTGATAGTTGGGGAATTTGTAATTCCTACATGCTTGACTGGCCAGGTCTGTAAGCAGTAAAAGCCATAAAGTAAAATGGCGCATATTTAGCTTAAAGTTCTGCACTGGTAGTTTATTGTGCAGTAATACCATATAATTTGTAAAAAGTATAGAGGTTATAATTACCAGTCTTACAATCAAGTCGTAGATGTTGCTTGACTGGTGTGCCGCTAATGCAGTACAAATGAAGTATAATGCACGTATTTAACGTGCTTTCCCTTTAATACCGGCCGTGATCTACAAAATGAACATAACAACGTGTTTAAACGATTGGAAATATATAAATGCTGCATCAACTTTGCATGTGAGAAAAGTAAGGGACAGCTCTGGCTTACCGGCGTATGCTCCAAATGTTAGTGTGCACAATGGCGGGTTGTTTCTCCAATGTTTCTCAACCACTACTCAACTTCCTTTCACATAATTCCAGGTGTGCGCATTCCTGATTAGGGCTTTACTTCCACAAACTCTTTTCTGAGTTTATAAATATCTTCCTTCCTTTTATTCTCTTCCGGACTACCGTCACTACTGTAAGCAGGGGGTTGATATATCGGATTACTTCGTCACTGATCTTAATTCCTTTAAAGGATACACTCCTATCTCTTCCGTATGCAACACTCATTGCTTCGGCAAGGTAAGGGGAGCTGAGGGCTTGACCCCTTCCCCCTTATGCTGATTAGGCATCCACTCCTCAGGTGACAGGTCTTCTTTTTCCTTTTAGTACATCTTGCAAAGTTCTAAAATTGCTTATCTTTTCTCTAATTGCTTTTCTGTGTACACAGCGTTCAATTACATGGTCATATGTTGAAATACCGCTCTTGACAATGATCCCTCTTGTGGCCATGGCATGAACATTTGATCTGCTGTGCCCTTTAGCGAGTCTGCACTGTGTGCTCGGGCATATATGTTGGTGTGTCTTGCATAGGTGCATGAGGGGAGTAGCCCCCATAATGACAAGTCTCAATTGACTGTCATTACTTACCAGACCATTAAATGAACCTTTTATTTTAACTTAAATCACCACTTTTAACATTTTAAAACAACAAAGAAACATCTTATTTCAACAACCTATCTATTCCTTTGATTGGCGGCAAACATTTTGCTACACTTTATCTTTATTCACAATTACTTTTTCAACTGTTCACTATTGCTCCTTGATACTTTATTTAACAAACAACATTTTAGACTAGTTCAGATATTTACAAATTATAAATACTGTGGTCACCTTCACACTTGTTTATGTCTCATGTATAAATATGGGGTACTTCTTCACTCACCTTTACTTTTCCCTGTGAAGGGTTTGAGACATCACCTTACACTGTCCTGACCTCTGCTTTTTTCTCAATGTTCTACTCTTGTTGGAGTTTTAAATGTCTCCTTCTAATTCCTTTGAATTAGGACTCCTAGGCGGTCTCTCTTATCTTCACAATATTTCCAGTTACTCAAAGTTTTCACAATCCCATCCCCTTATATTGCCATTCCCCTTGGTCTACTCATCATTTGTTAATCTACTAGAGACCAATGGTATCGACTCCTCCTCCAATCCGACCAATTTGCCTTCCCTCCGCAGAGTGCCCGGGGAAACCGAGCAGGGATTTCTTCAAAGAGGGTCCTGCTACTGTCTCGGTTTTTCTTGCAAGTTTATTTCTATTCGGCTGCTCTCCACATAAACTTTGCGTTCTTCCAGCTAATGGCGGAGGATGCCCGATTGTCCAAAACTCTGGAGCTGAACTAGTTTGCATCTTTAAACCATCAACACTGCTACCATGTGAGCTTAGGGCCCTAAAGGGACATGCATATATAATGGATGTGATCACACAGAATAACTCAGAGTCAAAATAACCAAAGCAACTCAGGAAGATGGCAAGTACTGTTTTATTAACAATTATCTAAAACAGGGAGTTTACAACAAACATCAATGGACATATGTTCAGTTTCTCTCAGCGATCCTCACACAAATTTTAGCTTTTATATAAAAAATATGTCAGAGGTGATGTTATACTACGTGCCAATAATAAACAACCTATCAAGGGTTGGGATTGGCTTAAGGGGATCTTCTAAGTATACTTCCTATAGGAACTATGATTGTAATTGGCTGCCCACTATCAGGTGGACAGCATATGCCTACCTATAAAACATGTAATCTTCAGAAACATTAGATACACAGTTTCTCATTGGACCTCAAACTATAAGGTCCTTCGATATATGGACTACTACAATTGGTTGACATGCTTGTGCCAGGTCTGGAACATTTGTTTCACTTAGCACCACGTAAGCCCAGACCCACAGGCAAAGAGATGGCAAATGACACTACCTCCCCGCCAATTAGCCCAGAATCTCTCATTGCCCTTGCCTTTTGCCATGAAGATTGTCTTTGAACTTGGCCTTGCAAAGTATCCTCGTCTTTCAGAATACATAGTAGTGAGAGCACTCATTATTGTGTTCTGAGACTCCAAGTTTGAACTCTACTTTCACCCTTGGCTCACATGATAGGAGACTAATATTTGGTTCATTTTGCAGGTTTAAAATGTTTTAAATGATTTAAACTTGGAACTCTTGGTGTTCTTTCTTTGCACCTTAACAAGGGATGATTCATCCTTCGCACGTTCGCTCATTTCCAGAATAGAAGCTGACCTTGGTTTTTAAAATCTCACTTCATTCTTTACTTCATCATTAGTTTCATTAGGATCTACACATCCTCTTCAGCCAGTATCTCAGGACGTTGTACATACTTTTAGTAATGTCACTTGCTCTTTTTCTTTGCTCTATCTCTCGTATTCCTTCAGGGAGTCCCTCCTTTAGCTTGTCGTCACTTTGGGGATACATTCGGTAGGGTTGTCTCAAAGGATATCTTCTTTCGAACACACACTGCAGTATTGGCACAACTAATGGTGTCAAATATGGCATGGTCACCAACATATGGGAGGAAGGGGGGCAGGGTTTCCAGCAGAGGTATGCAGCTTATCCGCTACAGGATAGTGATTACACTCTTGATGACGATGATGAAACTGCAGATGGTGGGCTTATTGAATATGGGGTTAAGCCCCAAGACCCACCATTACCAATTCCCCAAATCAAACTTGACCTGATCTGGAAAAGAGTCTGAACGATGGAGCAGAGGCAGGAACACATGAAGGCCATGGTATAGGAGCAACAGGGGCTCTCTCTTGCCAATGCGTGATACTGTTCAGGGGGAATTAAGGAGGGTGGCATCCACTGTGGAGAGACTGAGCAGTAGATTGGCACATGCCACTGCAGCTGCCACAGTAGTGGCCCAAAGGTTGCAGGAGTTGGCGGAGTCAATATCCTCCAGCAATTCAGCATGCTAAGGCATCACACTCACACTGCAGCATGTTTGTGGGCTGAATTAGCCAGCTCCATCCTATCCAAGCCCACAGATGAATATCTCTTGAAGGACACATCCCCCAATCCACCTTTCATGTATTGGTGTGGCAAGACTTAATGATAGTAGAGAAGACCATGACCCAAACACTGTTTAGGGAATGTGTGAGGTGGATGGCCCTGAGTGTTGCTGATATGGGAGTTGGGTAGGTAAGGGGTTTTAGGATGTGAGAGGTGGGTGGTCAAGGGTGTTGTGTATGTGGGAGGTGGGAGGGCATGGGGTTGATGATATGGGAGGTGAGAGGATATGGGTGTTGGGGGTGTGGGAGGTGGGTGGGCATGGGTATTAACAATGCTGGAGTTGGGTGGGCATGGGTGTTAACCATGTGGGAAGAGGGAGGTCATGTTTGTTAGGCATGTGGGAGGTGGGTGGCCATGGCCTTTGTGGATCTTGGAGATAGGTGGGCATGCTTCTGTTTCTGTTCAATAAAAAGATCACCACTCCAGCAAATGGGTCAAGTAGTAATTATGATTCCCTATAGATGTGTTTTAGTGAGGTTATATTAAAGTGTGATGTGCATTTATTTGCATTTTAAAAAAGTAATCAATGAGCTCATGATGACGGAAGATGCATCCTTCCTTTGCCATATCGTGTCCACCTCAATTTGGCCTTCAATTACCTGCATCATCTGAGTTTGCATCTGAGTCAGGGTGAGCACTGAAATTCTCTGGTGGCACAGAAACATTACAAACATATGTTGTGCTGCATTGCACAGACTATTTCATGAGTGTCCGACCATGAGCAGTTCAAATGTATACTCAATGCACACCCTGGTCCGGATGTGAGCCTTGTTCTATGTAATCAACTGTGGTCTTGCAGGACTACTAATAGGCGTCATCAGTCATGGCAGCAACAGAGAGACCTGCAATAGGTAAGAGAAGTATTTAATGATGGGAGTGTTTGCTGTATACATAGGGCTCATTCTGCAGTGCTGCATAGCTTTCCTTTTCATCAGGTATATCATCAGGTATATATGAAGGTTCTCTATCCATGACATGTGGGCTGTCTAGGCCCCGTACGATGGGTGATGGCCATGGAGTACTGTTACTCCTCCTGGATTTTGAAGGATTTTCCCCCCTTTCTCATCTCTGATCCCAACAGCACATTACTCTTAATTCAATATTCCTGGGCTGCTGCTGTATTTTAATGGTACGTGTGCTGTGTGTTGCTGGGCAGTCTTGTCATTTGTATGCCTTTCAGGTTGTAACTGTGAGATGGTTATTGTTATGGAGTGTGTCCTGTAACAATGTGCCTGGGTGTGGGGGTAATGTTTACATTGGGCTATTCTTTCACTCACATGCATCATGTACTGAAAAGTGGTTGGCCATTCATTACATGTATATGTCAGTACTCCTGTTTCATCCACCCGCGTTGAACCCTGTCTTATTCAGTGGTCCATATGTGCATTGCATTTCCACTTTTGTTACATACTCAACATCAATGTATGATGGTCTCTGTGGGGGTACATATATTGTGGCATTCTGCTGTTTTACAGGACCGTGGCTTTATGGGTAGACCCTGGGAAATCGACACAGGAGTGGCTCACCATCAGATCATCTTTGCATGTCATTTGGATACTCATGGAATGGTACTGCGCCCCGATGCAGTATTAAAAAAAATAATTTCCATTTATTTTATTTAATGAAAATTCCATGGAAATCAATAAACTTCTTAGCATAAACATGCTTACAACACTTTTTAAGATGCATTTACAGAGCCGATTTTAGCCTAATAGGACACCACATACTATGACAGTAAAATTGAGGAGCTATTGAGAGATGAAGGAACATACTTGAAAATTCACCAAGATCCAACAAATCAGGTGTCATCAATAATTCAATCAACTTTGGATAAAGCCTTGGATAATTACTGGATCTCGCACAGAAGACAGAAATATCTGACAAATGAACATCCAATAACACTGTTTTTTAATGGATTACCTAAAATTCATAAAACTCTAAAGGCGCCACCATTAAGACCTATAGTCGCCGGGACCGACAGTATTTTTAATCCACTGACCATTTATGTGGATAAGGCCCTTTAACCATTAGTACAAGCTACTTCCACATACTTAAAGGACAACACATATTTTTTGAATAACCTAAAGACATTACCCAACATCCAAACTAATGATCTCCTAGTGTCATTCGACGTACAGAGCCTGTCTTCCTCCATCCCTCATCAAGATGGGTTGGAGGCACTGGAATGGACATTACTAAGGAACAACTGTGAAGTCAATGACGTCTTGATACTAGAATTGAGAAAAATGATACTGATCAACAAATACTTTAGACATGGAAATCAGTTTTATTTACAAACGGCGGGGGTTCTTCTATGGCCCCAGCCAATACAAATCTGTTTGTGTTGTTTTGGAAAGTACACAAATACTGGCAGAACCAAGATGGAGGGACAAACTGATAATCTGGAAAAGATTAATAGACAATAGGCCTCATCACAAGGCCTTTTACCGCCGCGGTTACCGCCAGACCTATAATGAGGCCCAATGTCTTTGTGATATGGAGAGCAACAAGGGCAGAATTGGAGAATTTCCTAAAATGTTTAAACTCTGTACACAGAAGAATTAAATTTACAATGGAAGTAGGCACTCTGAAATTACATTTTCTGGACGTAGAGTTAGAAAATGGTACAGAAGGAATCATAACTAATATATATCATAAGAAAACCAATGTCAAAAACTCATTGCATTACTTGAGTCACCATCAAGTACACCTAAAAACAATTTACCCTACAGCCAATTCTTACGGCTCAAACAAATAATATCCACAGGGCCGGTCTTACAACAGATTGCACCACAGGCGGGAAGCATCGTTGCCCCCCCCCCCTCACCCGACCTGTGATCTCATGCATGTGTCATGGGCTGAGCAGCGGGAGAGGGGACTATGAGTTAACTAAATTGTCAATGCTGGCATCTGCTGAATTTCATGAACCTCAGAAAACAGCAATAAGAGGGTCAAACCCGAACAGGCCTAGTTATGTTAGTCTGCATTTGCTCTTCATTTTTAGTAACAATGAGCAGTTTGCTGCTGTGACTCAGGTCAGAGAATTGACAATTTCAGATCTACACTAATGTCATTCGTGTGACCTCAAACATTTAGCCACTCTTAAAAGGTGATGAACTGGTCTTGAACAGTGTTACTCGAACCTCTAAGAACAAGCAGCAACATACCCACCGATAGCTGTACAAGCCCGTCTATCTCAGCATTAAAATACATGCATTTATGCAATATGTATTGCATCAAATATTAACCGGGAAGTTAAATATATTTAGGAGGGACACACGTAAACAATATCACTACTCCATGTGAGTGGTAAGGTCTACTTTAAACATATGCATTGACATGCATGTACAATTCAACATAGCTCCCAATCTTAATGTTGGAGAGGTGGCGTTCTAAAATTACTTTACATTGAAACACACTGCAGTGCATTACCGCGGCAGAGAACTGGCAGTTCGAGTATTGGGGTTAGTGTCGCTCATGCTTGTGAACTCTCAAAATTCTTAAATCTTTCCTTCGTTATCACCCATTTTAGCTCCCGACAGCACCATGAAACTGTAAGATCGCAAAGAAAAACAATGTCTACCATCCCAACATAAAAACAAAAACAATCAAATTCTTAAAGGGTGGAAGGCAACCTTTTCTTGGGACTCGTTAAGTTTACTTTTTGCAAATTACTAGTCGTGTGCTGCTTGAATAACAGTGGCCCTTGCACATTGTGCAGTGTATAGACGAATTTCATTCCAAGGGTCTTGGAGTACTGCGGTTATCAGGGGAAGCATCTCCAGTGTACCCTAAGCATTGTGGCTTTGCCCTCCACCCTCACCCCTCAGCCTTGCAGCTCTGCGCTTTTTCACATTCTCCATTATGGTTAAGAACATTGTCCCGAGCTTGGAAGAGAAATGGACTATGCAGAAGGAGCTGCCTCCCCAGGGTGTGTTTAGCTGCTGGTGTATCAAATGCAGAAATGGGTGGCATCAAGAGCCCCACGCTCTGAAACACCTTTTGCGCACTGGTTGGTCACACGACAGAAAGTGTGAGCAGGTGATTCCCCAACAGTTGAACCATTATTTAGAGACCTGGCTTTGATTAATGTGGCGTTAGCTAGTCATGGCCATTTCCCAGCGTTTGTGTTAAAGGAGATCGGAAGCTGCACCATGCGGGGTATTTTAAAGGCCATGAATTGATGCTACAGCATGTCGCCCCCAATGGAACAAAGAAAGTGAAGCATGCATCCTGCAAGTCTGGGTATTTGCATTATACGGAAGACGGGCCAACCGTCCCAGAGACGGTTTCTACTGTAGTTGTTGAGTCGCTTTCCCAAGCCAGCTGCTGTGCAGACATCGCTCAGCTTTTGGTCCAGCGCCTGCATCCATCCTTCATACCATCATTCACAAGGCGCGTTCGTGTAGGTGTTTGTTTATCTTGTTAGACTAGCATGATTGCTATTCCAAACAAAAGAAGCAAATCGACAAAGAAGAGTATAAGCCAAGTCTGAGCGAACAGTGAAATGTATGAAACTCTTGCCCTAAAATAAAGTCACCAATGCATGCCCAGGAAAGAGGGAATGACGAACAATATGCTCGGGAGCGGGAACTAGGGGGGCATAGTAACCCCCAAACCGGCCCAAGCGTGGTACCGGCCGCTAGGGCCTCGCCCTCGAAGTGATTTTGGCCCGGCCGTGGCCCGAATGGCCGATGGACGGACCAATCCAACCATGCTGGAACGTGCAACTGTCTAAGATCTGCTGACGGTGACACTCTGCCCAGGTCATTGAAGAACCAGCCTTTTGATCTCCTGAGGAGAGTCCACTACCAGTGCTCGCTTCCTTTTTCAAGGCTACTTGAACCTTGACAAAAGTGTTTAGCTTTGTGGCCTCCAGAGGCTGTTCTTGGATGGCCCAGTCATCTCCGCAATACCATTTTATAATAAATAAAACACCTTTGCAGCAATAGGCCTCACCTGTGAGGACGGGAGCAGGAGGAAAAAAGTGTGCTTGCCTCGGCAGGCTGTAGTTACTGTGGGGTGTCCTGAAACAAGATCAATCAACGAGGGCAGGATGCAGCAACTGTTTGTATTTGTTGATTCTGCTGCTGCTTGGCAGTGTGTGCTTGTGATGGGAACAACTTCAGAATTTAGTGACCCACTCACTCCTCTTTTCCGTAATGGCCGGAGCATGCCCAGGAAAGAGGGAATGACGAACAATATGCTTGGGAGCGGGAACTAGGGGGGCGTAGTAACTTCCAAACCGGCCCACGTGTGGTACTGGCCCCCAGGGCCTCGCCCTTGAAGTGATTTTGGCCTGGCCACGGGCCGAATGGCCGACGGACAGACCAATCCAACCCCGCTGGAACTTGCAACTTTCTAAGATCTGCTGACGGTGACACTCTGCCCATGTCTTCCGAGAATCAGCCTTTTGATCTTGTGAGTCCACCACCAGTGCTTGCTTCCTTTTTCATGACTACTTGAGCCTGGACAAAAGTGTCTAGCTTTGTGGCCTCCAGAGGCCGTTCTTGGTTGGCCCAGTCATCTCCGCAATACCATTTTAAAATAAATAAAACACCTATGCAGCAATAGGCCTCACCTGCGAGGACAGGAGCGCGAGGAAAGAAGTGTGCTTGCCTCGGCAGGCTGTAGTTACTACCTGATTTTCTGAAACAAGGCCCAATCAGCGAGGGCAGGATGAAGCAACTGTTTGTATTTGCTGATTCTGCTGCTGCTTGGCAGTGTGTGCTTGTGATGGGAACAACATCAGGATTTAGTGACCCAATTTCTCCTCTTTTCTGCAATGGCCGGGGCCGACAACACCAGCCAGCCCCAATCGATCCACACTTCAGTGTCAGTGCGCGTCCATAGCCTGGAGGCGGGCACACCGCACATGAGCCCATGGGCCTGGCTGGCGCCAGCGGCACCGGTGCCACCAAGGCCAGGTGGAAGGTAATAAAGCAACAAATGTTGCTAATTTATTTGCCAATTGCCCTGCCTGGCCTGAGGGCCGAGGCCAGGCCCGTTTCTTGGCCAGGGCGAGGCAGGCAACTGCCCGGGGCACAATAGCCCCAGGGGTGCAATTGCCCCAGTCCCTGGAGCCTCTGGAGGGGATGGAATTCCCCAGTTTGTGGGGTGGCGCATTGACGTAGGGAACGTTCTGCAGGTCAGGTGCTGCCGCTGCCCCTTCCGACTGTAATGTCATGTAGTACAAAAGTACTATGTGACATTACAGAAGTCAGAGGCTCGCTCTGACCACTTTCGCGCCACTTGGGTTGGGGGGCATAAGCACACCAATAAAAACACTTTAGGTCCCCCTGCAGCTAAGACCAGCCCCTTCCAGCACAATGCCAGCAGGAAACTGCTAATGGTGGCCCATTGATGGGAGGGGAGGTGCAGTGGGCAGTGGGGAGTGGGCATGCCTTGCAGGGACGCACCGTGGGCCCCGACACGGTATAAACAGAGACCCGTTTGGGCCCATGGTGCGTCCATGCTAGCCCAGAAAATGGCCAAAATATTAGTTTAAAGCAGCGCTATTTCTTTCATGCCACTTCTTTTCCAAACTATACATCAGTTACACTTTAAACCACTTACATGGCAATGGTGATGAGTTACTTCACAATGTGGATAGTTTTGATCAGTGTTGCTGAGTAAATATTCTTTAAGCCACAAAACAGTTTATTTATTTATTTATGCAATGTTTGTCGGGTACATGCAGAAGGATAATTTATTTATTTATGCAATGTTTGTCGGATACCTGTATCCGACACACATTGCATAAATATATAAATATGCAGGTACCCGACAAACATTGCATGAATAAATAAATAATCCTGGTCCATGTATCCTTACAAGAGTGAAGACTTTACTGTATCAAAGCATACACTTGATTCCCATTCAAAGAATGTTAAAGTGATTGTTTATTGGGTTCAGGTGTCTCCTTGTCATAGCCCTTTTGGCTTAGGTTGCCTCCAAACCCCCTTCAGCATCTTGTGTTCTTTGTTGGTTGTATATACTGCATCATATGCCATATTCATGGTCTCTTGGTGTGCCCAGTCCTCGTTATCTTCAGTCCAAGTGGGACTGGGGCATAAAATTGTCTTGGGCACCAGTGAAAAAGTGGCCCACTGTTGCAAATGGCAATTCATTCCTTGTGTGACGGACTGTTTGACTTTGGGTAGGAGTTCCTTAACGGTGTAGTTTGGGAATGGCGCGCAGGGTGCAGTGGGAGTGGTGCGCGGGGTGCGGGGTGCAGTGGGAGTGGTGTGCAGGGTGTGGCAGGAGTGGAGCGCGGGTGCGGTGGGAGTGGCGCATGGGATGGGGTGCAGGGGGGGTGCATTCCTAGTGTTTCACCCTGGGCACCAAATGGATTAGAAACTGCCCTGGCCGAGGCCACAGCCTGCAGCAGTGCCAGTGGTAGAATACACGTGTTACACGTTAGTTTCCTAACATTATAAAAATGAACAGGCACATTCATTTTTATAATGTTAGGAAACGAACGTGTTACACGTGTATTCTAGCACTGGCACTCTGGACTGCTGGTGCAGCGCCCCCTAGAGGCTGACTGACGTCAGGCAGCCGCCTGGGCTGCCTGATGCAAAGACCGGCCCTGAATATCCACACCAACAACACTTGCTGAAGAAAACCTGACAATGACTGAAAAATACAGGAAGCAAGGATACCTGAGATATATCATCAAGAAAGCCAGAGAGAAGACAGAGGAACTAAATAGGGATACCCTGTTAAGTCCTAAGAAAAAATCCAAAGAAATACCGTTCCTATATGCATTGAGATATTCAGGCCAAAGTCACCACATTACAAGAATCATTAAAAAGATTATCAAACTAGATCCACAGTTCAATAAGTTATTCCCAAAATCACCAATTTATGCCTACAGGAGAGGATGGAATTTTAAAGACCAACTGGTGAAAGCAATAAGACCCCCTAGAGACTAAGAACTTACACTCAGTAAAAGAAAAACAGGCACGTTTCCCTGTTTGAATTGTTGCAATTGCAACAACATTATGAAAGGAGGATACGTGAGACACCCGAACAATGGAATCAAGATCAAACTGAATGATTACGCTACATGTGATTCTAAATAAGTAATTTATGGATTGAGTTGTCCCTGCAGGATCTTTTACGTAGGCCAAAAAAACAGGAAAATGAAGGATCGCTGGAAAGAACATAAAAGCAGCATTAGAACCACTAATGTTAGGTTGCCTATAGCTCAACACTTTGCTAAACATAAGCACAATGTGGCCCAACTTAAAGTAATAATCTTAGAAGTGGGCAAAAAATCCCAAAGGGGAGGAAATCATGCTAGACGCGTGGATCAAAGGGAAATCTTTTAAATGGATAAATTGAACAGCCTGGCACCTAATGGGATGAATGAGGAGTACAATCTGGGAGTATTTTTGTGAAGTGAATTTTCTTTAACATTTTTGTAGTTGGAATCTGATGAAAATTCACAAATACAAATGGCAAATGCAAGATTGTGAGCATGATTGGTGCCTTGTGATCACCATGGTGTCTTGGTACATGCCTTTTCCACTAATCAGTCAATTAGCGTGGAATTGAATAAACACAAGGTGAAAGGACAACATGAAACTTAAGTAGGAACTGCCCTACAATACACACACTAAACAACAACACGTTGAGTCTGAGAAAATCTCCTACATTACTAAACGTTATCGGTCATCCATGATCACAATAGGATCTCCAATGTACAGATGTCTTGGAACATATTATCAGGTAACACATATCTGACTCAGTATGGATAAACATAGCATTTATAATCTTTGTTGGCATTATCCATGATTACTATCTTAACCAATTTACTTTTTTACAATATACAGTAGTCAAGCGTATTGGAACTTTTTAATATGCCTGTTAATGTTGTGAACATCCACTATTTAAAATATAGAATATATACGTACACCTAAAATCCAGGATGATATCATGAAGATTATTCAGGACTGCGTTTTATGATAAATGCTACCTGAGTTGAAAACTACAAAATGACATCATCACGCATTAGCGTGATGACACCGATAAACAAATATCGGCCATATTGTTGGTCCTCCGAAGATGTAGATTGGAACAACCAATTTCGGTATGCACTAAGCTCTAAAAGGTAAAACATGGAATGGCATGATGAATTTCGCTAGATTTTAGAAAAAATCTCACACTAATTCAAATAATTGTCACCATGACATACGGCCACTATTATATCTTACAGCCAAAACCAGGGGGTCTAGAGTTTAATGGAATGGGATGATGAATTTCACTAGATCTTAGGTGAAAATCTCATACCAATTCTGGTAAATGGTACCGTTACATACGGCCATTATTATACTTTACAGATAAAAACATTGGGGCTATTGTTCAATGGAAATGCTGGGGGAATAGGATTATTGATCACCCTAGTTATCAAGGGCGTGGCCAGCAGCGCAATGGAGCGGACGAAAGATGATCGGCTCTGTAACCACCGCAAATATCCTGTCTTTGATAGCCTGATTCCTGAGAGTTCTATACACTTCTGACACCTGCATCGATAGCTGACGCACTGGGGCACCATCAGATGCAAAATTCTGAGAAAATCGGAGCCCCAAGAGCAAACCCGAGGTGAGTGAAGAGCGAAACAGAGAGGGCTCCCGCGCTCGCAAGATGGCCGCCGCTGGTGCGTGATGCAATTCGGGGCCTGTCGGGCTGCGGGGACCGACGGTACTGCAAGCAGACTTGACGGAAACGCTGGACCATCTCTGGCCCACGAGAAGCTCGACGGCCGAGCCGGGAAGACTCTCTTACCGCGACATCCAGCGAGGCCGGTGAGTGGCCCCAGTCACCAGCCCAAACCCACGCATTGGTAAATCCGAGGTGGAAACCCCTCTCCGAGCCACACTTGCGAGAGACCTCAGCTGAAAAACTCGCCTGACCGGGACTGCCGTCGCACACGCTGTCATACCCGATCCACAGCAAGCCTCGGTCCCTCCCGGGCGCACATAACACCGCAAAACTCCCTCCAAGGATGGGCAAAGACAAATTGTAAAAAGCCTCTACGCAAAGCAAGATGGACCAATTTGCGGTGGCACAGGCCCAGGCTCCGCAGTCCCACACACCACAGACACTTCCCCCCGAGGGCGAGACTGCCCTCTCCCTGAGAGACGTGATGGCCGCCATTGCCAGCTCCCGCTCTTCGATGGAGATGAAAATTGACAGTATAGCGGCGGATGTCTCCTTTCTGCGCCACGACTTACAGAAACTCTCCACTCATACGGGAGAGGCGGAAAAGCGCATCTCGGGGACTGAAGATAACATAAGAGGCATTAATCAACAACTCTCCCAGACACTAAATCGTCTGAAAATGTTAGAGGCCCGTGTGGATGAGGGGGAAGGAAGATCACGCCGCAACAATATACGCATCCTCGGCCTCCCGGAGGGGGAGGAAGGTCCCAGTATGGAGCTCTTCCTGGAACAATGGTTGGCGGACATCTATGCGCCTCAACCCTTCTCTAAGTTCTTCTCGTGGAGAGAGCTCACAGAATTCCAGCTGCACCACCCAGAACGAGCATAGTAAGATTCCTTAACTATCGGGACAGAGATGCACTCCTTGAAATGGCTCGCTCTAAGGGTACAATCACCCATAACGGCTCCCGAATCGCCTTTTTCCCTGACTACACCCGGGAACTGCAGAGGGCAAGACAGTCGTTTGAACCGCTGAAGAGGCAACTATTCCACATGAAAGTAAGATACGGACTGCTTTTTCCGGCCCAACTCAAGATCCACCACAAGGGAACCACAGTTCACTTCACGGATCCGAAGGAGGCCTGGAGATGGGCGGAAACGCTCATTGAAGGGGACTGAACGGCAAGACAGACTGATCGGGGAAGGAGACCCCGGCCTGGGGCGGATCTTCCCCCTCACGGGGGGCACCCGGAGGCCCAGGAACCAGCAATCCTGGAACAAGCGGCAAACTCCGCCATTTAAAGCGAGGGAAACCAACAAACACTAGGAAGCGATGGAATATCGAACCGAAGAGAGGCCGACCTCATAAGTGGACCCTAACGACTACGGAATGCTCAAAGGCGGTAGGAGCTGCGGACCAGAGGGGACCCCCTCTGTTCGCCTGCCAGCCAGGACCACAAGTTTGAGCTGACACTCTAGTTTCGAGTGCCAACGATGTTCGGGCGACAGGTACTTCGTGTTGGGGTGGAGTATGGGGAGGGGGGATTGGTGAGTTTATGTTGTTTTTGTTATAGTATTAATACACGTTTATTACGCATTCACGAAACTAATGAATAACGCCACCCAACACACCCGAAATATGGCAACTGCATGAAACAACCCATAATGTCTGCGAACCTGATACTGTACACGATAAATGGCAACCACACTGACCAACGCATCAACCCTGAGCGCCCCAGGTCTCTCAAAATAATCACATGGAACGTGAACGGGCTGGGGTCCGGAATCAAGCAACGTCTTGTTCTGCAGTTCTTGAACAGACATTCTCCTGACGTTGCCCTGATAAATGAGACACACTTAGCTGGGACCAGCTGCACTTTCTTTCGTAGAACCAACTTCCGACTGGCCCTACATGGGGGATACACTATGGGATCCAGAGGGACTCTTATCCTGATACATAAACGCGTCCCATTCACATCGCTAATAGTTGAACAAGACCCCCGGGGTCGCTATGTGGTGGTTATAGGAATACTGGGACAAGAAACACTAGCCATTGCGTCAGTGTACTCCCCGCCAGGACTGGGAGAGGAATTCCTGGAGGAGTTGGTCACCCTTACGGCAAAACACCAACCTGATACGTGGATTTTGGGGGGGCGATTTTAATAACATCATGTGTAATATAAAAGATTGCACTCACATCAGGGACCGTAACCCGAACACTCCCACCAAACTAGCAAAATTTGCGTCGGCCCTGGGCCTTCGGGACGTGTGGCAGCATGTCCACCCTGTGGACGTGACCTACTCGTTCCACTCGGGAGCACACAGGTCCATGTCCAGACTAGACTACCTCTTCCTCCCAAACACCGATATACACAGGGCGACCACTGCAGACCTACTCTCTCGAGGCATCTCAGACCACTCACCCCTCATGGCGGTACTGCTCATACAAAGGGAAACCCCACCCCAATCATTGAGGCTAAATGGCTACTATCTGGGCTCCCCTGATCTTGTTGACCACCTCACGAAAGTAACTAATGAATATTTTGAAATTAATACCCCTACGGTCGATGACCCAGTCATGATATGGGAAGCATACAAAACGGTATTGAGGGGGGAGGCGATTTCCTAGGTAGCGGGTAACAAAAGGGAGCGACTTCGGAAGCTGCTTGATGTGGAAACTGATGTGGGCGACTGGGAAGCCAAATATGTTTGTGACCCAAGCCCGGAGTCTCTCAGATCCCTTAAGGGTGCTAGAGAACACCTTCGACATATCGAATTAGACAACGCCAGGCAAGCCCACCAAGACTCCAGGGCAAGGGTATATGAACACGGGGACAAAGCTGGGAAAATGTTGGCCTGGCTTGAGAGAAGAGATGAGGGTCAACGCCACGTTAGAGAGATCATAACCCTGCAGAATGGGAAATGCCATTCAGACAGGGATATAGCACAAGCTTTTGCTGACTTCTATGCTACGCTGTACGCCGCCCCAGTGTCCCCTCTGGATCCGTCCCTACTAGATAATATCACCCTGCCATTCCTATCGGAACAACAGAGGGCACAACTGGACTCGGCTTTCACCGAGGCAGAGATCGCTGAGGCTGTAGCTCAATTGCAGTCGGGGAAAACAACAGGCCCCAACGGGTTCCCGGTCGAGACCTGGAAGAAATTGGGTGGGGAGAAACTGGCACCATACCTTCACAAAATGTTTCACGGGGCCCGCGACCACGGCGCTCTCCCGCCGGATCTGCGTAAAGCCACGATAGTCGTTATTCCCAAACCAGGTAAACCACCCGAGCAATGTGCCTCCTATAGGCCTATCTCATTACTCAATAGCGAAACCAAAATCCTTGCCAAGATCCTGGCCAACCGGTTGCAAGCGGTAATTACCTGCCTGGTCCACCCAGACCAATGTGGGTTTATGCCACATAAATTGACACGTATGAACTTGCGGCGCCTCCACCTATTGCTGGAAAGGGCCCCTATCATAGACAAACCGCTTGCAACACTTGCCATAGATTTTCAAAAGGTGTTCGACTCGGTTCGCTGGGACAGCCTCTGGGAAACTATGCGAAGAATGGGATTTGGGAACAACTTCCTAGGATGGGTTCAACTTCTCTACACAGACCCACAAGCAGAGGTGAAGGTAAATGGGTGGCCATCTGAACTTTTCCCCCTGGGCAAGGGCACATAGCAGGGATACCCCTGGGCCCCCCTTCTCTTCACCCTCACGATAGAGACACTCGGCCTGTGGCTCTGCCAGAGCAAGGACTGGTTGGAATTCAGGTGGCCGGAGGGGCATGAAGACAGGGGGTCTCTGTACGCGGACGACCTCTTGATAAACTTGGGTGAACCGATACGAACCTGCCCCATAGTAACGCAAATGCTCATCTGATACGGAGAATTTAGTGGGCTGAGAATCAACTGGGACAAATCTATCCTGTTCCTGGTAAAGGGCGGTATACTGGCCATCCCCCGGGAATGCCCATACAAAGTGGAACCAAGCGGCTTCCAGTATCTTGGGATTTGGATATCGGAGGACCTGACGCGCTACGCAGCCCATAACCTCCAGCCGATCATGGACCGTTTTACAGACGATGTCCGGCACTGGAGGCTTCTCCCCCTGACACTAATGGGCAGAGCCGCCCTCTTTAAGATGATCACCCTGCCCAAACTCCTCTACGTATTACAAAATGCACCACTGGAGATTCAGGACGCCGAATTTAACCGCCTTGACTCCCTCCTTAGAGCCCTCATATGGGGAGGGGGAAAGGCTCGTATTGCACTGGCTACACTCCAGAGATCGGTTTGGGAGGGGGGTATCGGTGTCCCTTGTCTCCGAGCTTACTACTGGGCCTCCCAACTGGCAGTGGTTAACGACCTATTGCATGGGGATAGGGAACTCCCGCACATAAAGGCAGAAATTGCAGCCATCCACAACACTAACCTATTACCGCTGCTCTACCAGCCCCTCCACAGACCACTACCCCAAACAATGGCAACACATGTCTCTAGGGTCTGGAGACGGGCCCACGCCTATGTGGGATGGAAAGACAAGATCACCACAGCACAACCCCTGTGGTACAACAGTAACCTGGCTGAACTGGGGAAACTCAGACCATGGCCCAAATGGGTGGAGGCCGGAATCACACGGATTGGGGATGCCTTGATAGATGGAGAAATCGCCTCCTTTGTAGTATTGCAGCAGAAATTCCACCTTCCAGCGACCGAATGCTATCACCATACTCAACTGACTCACGCCCTACGAACACATATCCAGTTGGACCCCGCTATTCCCGAGTACACACCCATAGAACACAATATACTCCCAGCACATATCCCTACTAGAGTCATTTCTATACTGTATAATGCCATGTCCTCCTTTGCTACTCCGGAACTGACTCATCTTAAATCCAAATGGGAGGACGATGTGGGAGCCATAGACCCGGAGGACTGGATCCAGATCCTAATGCATCCCAGGGAGATTGCTATCTCCTCCATACTCCGCTTGGTCCAACTTAAAATCCTTCACAGAATATATTACCCAAGAACCATGATGCATCGCTGGAAACATGCCCCAAACCCGAACTGCCTCCGTTGTGGGAGGGAGGTTGGTACATTCATACACATCCTCTGGGAATGTCCGCGGATCCAGACTTTCTGGGGGAATTGCTGCAATGAACTATCCAGGGTGCTAGGCCGCAATATAACAATGGACCCAAGGGTGTTGCTGTTGGGCTCTCCCGATGAGAACACTACTGATAAATGAGAAGGATTGCTCCAATCTACAGCCGCAGGACTGATGAAGCGGAACATTGCACAAAAATGGGGAGCCCCAGAGTCCCCAACACTGGAACAATGGGCAGATGATATGGACACGCTTGCAATGTTAGAGCGCAGAGTTTATAAAGCAAGAGGCTGCCCGACCGAAGCTTCTAAGATTTGGGACAAATGGGGGAGAGAGAATCCCAGTAACCTCATGAGGCCCTAAGACATTAGACTGAACTGTAGATGGAAAGGGCGACAAATGGAGATCATTTGACTCTTATCGTGCCCTCACTTATTGATTCGTTCCTTGAATGCGTATGTTTTGATTTTGTTTTTCTTGTAGTTTTTGTTGATTGTGTTGTTGTTTAAATTCAATAAAATGCAATATAAAAAAAAAGAATAATTATCAAATAGTCCATCTCACAGATTATGCAAGATTTGCAGATCTGTATCTAGAGAGACATAGTTACAAGATAAGGCATATATACACATTTTTGATGAAATCCCCTTTTTTGCCATATCAACAGGCTTTTAGAACTTAAGGAGGAAAGCACCTAGCATGCCATAGAAAAACTTTTCAGCCTGGATACTTACTACCAATACCTAACAAGGGTAAGAACCTAATTTTTGCTAGTGCTATTAACCAATACATACAATAATATACCAATTGAAATTACAGGCTCATGAAGGCATACTTATGTCAACAGGCACTGGCTCATTAGGGAGGTTGCCCTTGGAAAGTGTGGAAGATACTTAAGGGAGTTGGTTGAATTAAAAGCTCTGCTGAATTCAGATGTGAAGAATTCCTTGAGAATTTTACACAGGTAATCGAATGTACTTGCTAAATTTAAATCTTATTACAGAAGTAAGAAATGCATTGAGGGGGTAATGTTCATTACCCCCAGTTATGAGTTAGAGATTGTTGTAACATCTATTTTGGATCTTTATGGATCATTTTAGGGAGAATCGACTATCTCGTTTGGAGACAGATACAAGAAGAATAGAAACATCGGAGTTAGCATGTGGATGAGACAAATGCAGGTGTTCATAGAGCACATATTCACTGACAGAATGTTGGAAGATGTGTTTATTTGAAATGTTACAAAAGTCTGAATTATTGATAATTCACTGTAGATATCAGGAAATTGAGTAGACAACTCCTGAAGAAGGGGGGCATGGCCCCCGAAATGCGTACAGGATGTACTCAAGGATTGAATGTTCCATCTGTTTGAATAGGTCCCTATGAAACCAGATACCTAGGGACATTGATAGAAATCCTTGAAGTAGAAATTGTCTACTAATGTTAAAGAATTGAAATATGAATTTCTTTGATACATTGGATATATCAATTTGTGTTACAAACTCAATATTGTTTCCAATTGAAAAAATTGCAATATGTAAATTTTGTAAGATGTTTCTTATAACCACTTTTTTTATTTGATTACATGCTTATACATACATGAAAACATTTAATGAACATTTGGTGTGAAAATTGTTAATTCAAATTGAGTACATTATTAATTGAAATTTTGGTTGGGCTCCTGTTGCTGTCTTCATTAACATGCATTTACAGAGCAGAGGACCAGTGTCCTTAACAATCGGAGAAAGGATGTGGCTATAAGAAAAGACGATGCAGGGGATGGGGGAACATGATCCAGGCACAATGAAAGTGCAGCATGATAGGAACAGGATTGTGGCGGAAGTGCTAGGTTTTTGGATAAAGGGGTGAGGTAAACGGCTATGGGGTTCTTGTAGAGAAGTAGGGGAATAGGAGAACATGGAAATGTGTTAGCGTAGAATGCTATGCAAGTGTTTCTTCAGAAAGGAGGAGAGCTAGCTACTTCCAAAATACTAAAATAGTACTTTTAAAATCAAATCCAAGACAGTATTAATATGCCAACGGGTATCTAACTACTTTAAAAATACACTTCATTATACTACACTTTGAATATAACATCACAGTTTTTCTTGCACTATACATCCATACCACTACAATACTACTTGTACAATCCAATATAGTTAGAATATGCCAACGGATATCTAACTACTTTAAACATACCCTTAATGACAACAAACTTCAAACAAATGTCCTATCACACTTACACTCACATAATATATCCATGCTAATTCACACATGCATGCTGTAACATGTATATTGTTTAAAACTATGTAAATGCCAAAAACTGTATGTAAATCAAGTAGGTTTTTGTTTATCCACTATGGATTTGTTTTCCAATGACACAATGAGTATTTCATGTTAGTACAACAACAGTGTGTCACACACTAATGTTTTAACAAACATAGAACTATGTATGAGGGTCAAAAAAGTAAACCTATATGTACAATGGCATGCAATTAAAGGTTTATACATTTTATACTTTTTTTTCACAGAAAAAGAACCAGAGATTCAGGCCTCATTACCATATGCTGCTAAATATTCATACCTAGTATTATACTTTGCTATTCTTCACAAACAATCAACTACAGATTCCATAAGCACTATCCTCAATTGTACTACAATCATAAATACCAAATACAATTCAATTATATAATTCCACCATATTACAAATACTGAGCACTCCCCCTACCGTACCTATAATTAATATGGGCCAGAAGGATAGTTCAGCGGCAGCATTGTTGTTCTAGGAAGCAAGACAGCGCATAGCAACATAGGTTCAAATCCCAGGCTTGCGCTTAGAAACTGGTCTTCAGTATTAAATACTTTATAAAAGAACAATTGTAAGTACTGCACACATATTACTATGGCAGTGGCCAGATTGTTGGGGGCATAAGCCATGCCCCCAAGAATCTGGCCACAATAATATAATTAAAGCATATAAAAAGTATGTACAATACACCTTCAAATAACAAGACTCACCCAGAACCTTTCCAAGGACAAATGTTTGTGTCCACGAACAGGAACATTAACCCCGAACTCGGCGGCACCTGCACAGATTTTTTCACTGATAAAAAGAGTTCCATGTTTACTTTTTTCCACTCCCCCACACTTTCCAGGCACTCTTTCAGCCAGACAATAACCCCAAATGTACTTTACAGACTTCATTCTCGCTGCTCTGTCCGCGGACAAAGGCTGTGGTCTGCAAATACAAGATGGCGACCGTTTCAAAAATGATGACGCACCTCACATTTTCAAACATCCAATCAGTGTGCATGTTTGATGTCCACGAACACCACACCACCCTCTGAATGGCCCAGAGGCATCTGCAGACACCAGCCGTGGAAGTGAGTCTCCCGACGGGACGCAGATGTCACACAATGTTTATTTTTACCTACTTTTTGGCATATATTTTAAAAATGACAGGATGGATTTACACCGCATTTACAAAAGCATGTTTTGGCACCAAACCGCCGCTCCTCCACCAAGTCTTGTGAAATTCAGTTCAGCGATTTGGGCTGTAGGCACGAGCAAATCATTTTTTTCAATATGTCCATAAGGATTTCAAAAGTTTAGGGACCCCTATAACTTTGTCCCCCGGACGAAACCGCACCAACCTTCGCAAAATCATTCTGAGGTGGCCTTATGCTTTTCCTGCTACTTTTGATGAGGATTCATCAAACAGTATCAAAGTTATAAGCTGCCTAAAAAGTGCTCTTACTATGAGCTGAGCAACTTAACCATAACTACACACCGCTAACTCAGGCCCTTTAATATAGATGTTTATCTCTCTCTTCATCTCTCTTTCTCTGCTTTCTGTCTTCTCTCCATGTATATACGTGCTCACATAGTTTATGCTTATAAATCATATTTCTTTCTTTCTTTCTTTCTTTCTTTCTTTCTTTCTTTCTTTCTTTCTTTCTTTCTTTCTTCCCCTCTCTCTCTAGTTTTCTCACAACGTCCTTTCCCTTCAATCTCATACTATCTCTCTGTGCATTTTTGCTTGCTGTTAGTCTGAGATCTACATATGTATGTGTATCTTCGCTGTGTTCATATGAGGAGTGCACATAATGTGTTAACTGCTGTCCTCCAACCCCGGACAAATCTATAGGATAAATTGTGTGAGCAATGGAGGCAAAATTAACAAGTCGGCTTCCATTCTATATACAGCAATGATAAATACAAATTGTGTGTGTGCAACACGGTTTGTGATGATTTCATTTTAAACTGACCCTTGCCAGAAAAGTGGTTCAGAACAATGCCCACCTAAAACATTTGAGTAAGAATGAAATTAATACAATACAAAATAAAATGCCCTGGCCAGAAGAGCAAAGAATAGTCGAATCGACATGGACTTTAAATAAAAAATAAATAAATAAATAAATAAAAAATAAACTTTAATCACATTGGATTGATTTTTCATGTGTGTTTATGTGTTTTATGTGCCAGAGAGAGAGAGAGAGAGAGAGAGAGAGAGAGAGAGAGGGTGGGGGGGCAGGGGGAAGGGAGCGAGCGAGAGATGGGGTGGGCGTGGGGAGGAGGTGGTGGTGGCAGTGGAGTGCGAGGAAAAGTCAGTAGAGGTGGGGTTGGCAGCGGAAGGCGAGTGACAGAGATACTGAGAGAGCGAGAGAACAAGCGAGAGGGAGAGATGGGGAGGCCCGCATGATTATTTACAATATGTGTAATTGTAGTTCAGTAATGCCTATGGTTAGGTCATGGAAAGGTCAGGTAATAAGTAACGCCCGTGGATCCCTGTGTCTCTGGCGACTCCTAGAGTCTGCTTTTAGATTCATTTTAATAAGCGCATTGATGTCAAGGCTCCGTCCTCCGGGGCAGCACGAGGTATGCTTCTTTCTCCAATGAATTATTTAGATTCCTGTTTTCTCTCTGCTTTCTCTGCTTAAATATTTTCCTAGGAACGTTAGTACTGGTAGAAGATAAGAGAAAAACTGTGCTGAGGATCAGTCAATCACCACAGAGCAGATACAAACAATAAGCAGAGGGCGAGCAGCCCGGCTGCACACACACTATCACCCACGAGCAACAGTCATGCATTCAGCACACACAATCTCAGTCTTTTCATAGTGGGATGCATTGCTTTCTATACAGTTGATAGGAAAGATTTAATTGATGATGGTATTTGCACATCTCGCTGGCAAAACTCTGTGCATATGGGATACCGGAAGATCATGATCAGTAGCTCTTGCATCACTCATCGAGGGGGGCGGCTGCAGCAGTGCACACATGCCTCATGTATGCCACCTTTCCGTAGATTCCCTTTAGGAGGCGAAGTCAGTCAATATGGTTATTTTCTTAGCACACTTCTAAAACATAACTCAGTATTTTATGACACATGTTTACTGCCAACCCTGATGAATGTTTCTTACATTTCACTACAGTTCTTTGAACCAGCCAAGGAATATTTACACAGATATCTAATATTTATGGAGAAGTAATGAAAACATAAATCCCTCTACCAGGTCATTTTAGCAATATGTCATAGAGTTATCTACAGTTCTTGCAACCGTAGAGATCAACTCTTCAAATAAAACTCAGAATTCACGGCACCTGACAAATGCACAGATTGCTCCCACACTGAGCTTCAAGTAGGCAAGGCTGGACTGGGAACTAAAAGAGGCCCTGGAAATCATTACTGGGGACCAAAAGAGGCCCTGGAAATAAAGTTCAAAGTGGCCCTATATGACACATTTTCAGCAGGCCCAATGCTTTTCCTATGAGAACATTTGGAAATACCACAGAAAAGAGGCCCAGGGTGCAGAGGCCCACCGGGAAATCCCCAGAGTTCCCTAAAGGCCAGTCCACCCCTGCAAGTAGGGCATAACATTGCAGACGGTACCTCAAACGTCAGCTAGATAATTCTATATGTAAACACATACAAATGTCCCGTTGGGGCGTTGGCTTATGTTACCTTAAATCTCTCGCCCTCTCTCCCCCCCGCCCCCCTATGCCCATGCATATCGGTTATGGAAGTCTGTTTAAGGGTTGAAAGTGCAATTGCCATACAGATAATAATGAGGACTGCAAGGGAAGGCTTATGGTAAGATGTAGTTGTGTGAATATATTCCTTGCACCTAACTCTAGCGTATAAAGGGTAAGGGTGTTATATCTGTTATCTTGAGTTGCATGTGAGATGTGGAGGAGATAACCATTGTGGTAGGAGAACGCAGGTGTGCGGTGCACCCCTTGTGTGAGGAGAGTGCGTATATATTATTTTTCTGGACATGGTGCTCTGATATATAAGAATGTGCCTATGGCATCACCACCTGTGTCCGGGCCATTTGTTACTATCACATTATCTCACTCTAATACTTATTGAGCTTCTAAACTGGTGGGATCAGATCAATTATGTCACTATTGGCCGTGCTCCGTTGTTCTGCTCGTGGATAGGTGCAAAGAAAATGAGGTTTTGCATGGGATAGGGTGAGTATATTTCATAGTTCTGTCTCGTGGTGGGTTACCAGCAAAATTGCATTTTTTTCCTTCTGTTTTGTTGATTCTATCGTCTAAATGGTTTGTTTCTATAGATGTTTTGTGAACAAAATAATATGAATTACTTGCCTTTTCTCCAATAACATGTCAGTAGAAGTGATTCTACCCACGGCAGAAGTATAATGACCCATTTTGACCACTTCAAGACTAACAACATCTATTTACGGTGGAGTCATCGTCTCAGTGCCGACGCAAATAAGCTGGTACGATAGATCAGCGGGTTGAGCGCTCGCTGCTGCGATCTGAGTGTGATCTGCAGGTCACTGGTTTCATTCCCGGCTAGGCCATCTCAGCCTTTCATCCTTCCAAGGGCAATAAATAAGTACCAATTTCAGTTGTGTGGGTGATATTGTATGTAAATATGTGCTCTGTAAGGGTCTTTGGATTAAGGTGCTATATAAATAACACATCATTATTATATTGCCATCATGCACTATGGACATGAGGAGCCATCCTAGACACCGTCCAGGTGCTGCTCCGCTGCCTGCCTGACCTGAACAAAAATGGTGCATGGTCTCTTTTGTTCTTGTGATCCAAAATGATTGGCAATTCCCCTAGTGATATGATCACATCACCAGAAGGAGGCACTGGACAAATGTTGTGTTATTTCCTGTTATTCTAGCTATTATTCTAGTGAACTTAAACCCCGGCTGGGGAACTTAGCACCGACTACAGGAAAGATAAACTTTTATCACAAATATAAAAGCTGGCAAATGAAAGTCTAACGATTAAGTTGCTCGTTCCATAGTTAAATTGTCTGAACAGAGAAAGAGTGGCCATTCCATGAAGCTAATCGGAACAGAAGTGTGGCAACGAGACCGGATGGTGGGTAGCTCAGGGTAGCATTCTTTGATTGGAAGCAAGACAACACGGAGCAGCATGGGTTTGACACCCGGTCCAGTGCTGAGAGGCTGGACTCTGGTACAAAGCGTGATAGAAAAGCCCAATGTTTGGATGCAGCAGATTGTAAACACCACAAAGGTGAGCAGGGATGAGAGTGATGGCTGAAATTACGCACTCTAATAGAAAGTAATGATTTATGAATGAACTAGAGGGACGTAATGGCTATAACTTTTTCAAACAGAAGTCTTTCTAGTGGTGGCGGGCGGGGGCAGGGGGGCATTGGTCATATGCACATAAAACTCCTGACGTTTTAGCAGGATTCATAAGATAAAAACCAAATAGAATAAAATACAACCTGAGGTCTCTGAAAGGTTGAACACAATATCACTGTCACATGATGAGGAAAAGAAGTAAACTAGACGCTATTTTTTTTTTAAACCATCGGAATACACTAACACGGGGCCATGCGAGGTTGTTAATTTACTTATTTATAGTCAAGCGTTGGCCCAGAAATATGCTTAGGTTTCAGCCCTGGGAGCAGGGTCGGACTGGGACAAGAAATAGGCCCGGACACCCAAAAAAAAGTGGCCCACCCCTCGCCTCAAAAAAGTGGCCACCCCTCGCCTCAAAAAAGTGGCCCAACCCTTGCCTCCAAAAAAGTGGCCATCAAACCATAATTTGTGAATAACATCAATTCATGACTTTACAGAAAATGCTACTTATGGAGGGTTCATGTGTCTGTTAATTTACAACACATTACCACTGTAACACATTTTCATGCTGCCTGCCTCTTGTCCCACTTCTGCCCCACACATGTCACTCTTGGTGAAAGCTGCTATCCCTGCTCGAATTCCACCCCATGGCTGCCATTGTACTGCCCCATATGAAATTCGATCGCTGGGAGAATGTGATGAATTATTCAATTTGAGTGTAATAACATGTTGGCATACAATGACTTGGATTCGCCTAGTAATAGTGAATAACCATTGGCATGCAAATGCATGTCAAATGATGCTTCTTTAAAACGGATCACATGGCTAGAATTGGTGAATCGCTTAAATGGTGTGAACCTAGTTCCTCAGTGTCAGCAGGTTACAGAACTGCCAGTGCCACTGCCAGCTATGACTAGGCCGGATCCACACTGCGGATCCACACTGCGCACAGGAGGTATGTCCGGCACACAGTTGGGCAGGTGGGAATTCCACATGTTCCCAAAAGGGTGCAAGGTAGGATGCCATATGCACACGGATTGGAAAAGGGAGAGTTACATAAAATGGACGGGGCAATATGCACTGGCCGGACAGAGGGAACAGGTGCCATGTGCACACAGTGGGGACTGCGGAGTGTGCTATGTGCAGTGCCAGTGGGCGTGTGGGGAAAGAGTAGCACTCCACATGCACAAGAGGGCGCAGGGCATTATACCACGTGCACAAAGAGAGGGTGGGAGCTAGGTGAGAGTTCCACATGAAACCACTAGGGCCTTATATCATGTGCAAGGGGGGTCCTCAATCATCATTCGCCCAGAAGGGACAGGACAGTATGCCTTCTTTGCACAAAGAGGCGTGTACCGTGTGCACACAAATGGTGAGTGAGAGTTTGCCGTGCAGAAAGAAAGGGCAGTATACAGTACACTGTATACTGTCAGGGCATGTGTATATCCAGAAGGCACCGAGCAGCATCATGCTACATCGTGCACAGAGAGAGCACGGGTGCATGCGTCACCTACAGGCGCTGTGATGTGTGCTTGCTTGCTGAAATTGCCTACTAAATGCACACATTTCAGCCGGCAGGGCATGTTCATGCATTCAGTGAACACACCATATCTTTAATGGTTTGCTAAAAATGTGGCAGCTTCTCTAATGAGAACAAACTCGGCCAAAGAACCCATCCTCTGGGAATGCGCCCACTCAGGAGAGTTATAAGCACTTGAGCTTATTGTGCTGCTCACAGGCGAGAAATCAAACTTGAATATCAGTCTTGTCCTATGAAAAAGAGTACCACCAACAACCCCAGGTTACTCTAATGGTGTTTGCTAAAGATGCCGCAATGCTCCAATCACAAGGACGTCACAGAGCGCCACAGTGATGACCCCCAATGAGCGTGAACTTGCAGAGAGATTTACTGCGAGAAACGGATTTTCAGGCACTTGGTCCTCCCAAAAAGTTGAATCCCACCCTCTGATTTACATAACATTCATGCACTAATACACTCAGACACACAGAAAAGTTCACCAAAGGGACATGACAAACAATCTAAACAATATGTGAAAAACAGTGCTGACTTTTTTTTCTTTGGTTCTCTTAACGATCCATATTCAGTGTGTAGGTTTTTTCCCTGACTCTGGAACAGGCTAGTGAAACCAATTGCATTGCATGTACAGCTACAGATTCCAATAGCCACTACCAACAGGGATTCCCGCTTTAACAATTCTGAATCCCTAATGTTTGCAATGCCAGGGCCACCAGAGAGAGCAATGCAAACTGATCTCAGCCATGAACGCATTCTTGTGCTCTTCAGAGATCACTAATGAAAAACATGGCGACTACAATTGCACCTACTGATCCTGCCGATTAGCACAGCACCCACTAAAAAGCAAGCAAAGTCCAGAGACATTCCTGGCATCCCGTTTACATGAGTAAAACAAGCATTCCAGACACAGACGTAGTTGTATTAACTGCCCACACAAAACTGTTGACTTTGACAATGTTTGCTTGTTTTTAACAGGACGTCAGTGAAGGACACAGAGTGCTTATAAATCGAGTGGCTGAAGGGAGACCTGGTAAGACATTTCTATTACACCAGTAGTGGGTTTACAACTCCAAAGATATTACTCGTAAAAAACAGTGTAATAAAAAAGAAAAACTGGCATCTACTTTGAGTGAAAAGTTTGATGGTAAGGCTTGAATAAAGCGAGCTCAAAGAGTTCCCATCAGAAGGTGTTTTGGGTGGGGAGGGTGAAGAACTGGTTGGGAATGGCCATAGGGATTAGCATGGCTATGGGCAGTGAATAGGTGGGTACATAACCAGACAACACTTACAGGCTCTGTCTCCCCTCCCTCCTCATAAGACATTCTTGATTCCTCCCTAGCTGTACTCTAATGCATAGGTTTATAGGTGTCACAATTTAGCTTCTCCTAATAGGCCAAACTAATGATACTGCAAGGATGTATGCAGATTCCCCAAATGAAGCAGAAACTCACAGACATGATTTTCCATCAGATTCCTGCTCCATGCCGACAATCTCTAACAAAATAGAACATATTTCGGGAAAAACAGCGAAAGCATGTTTTCGCTTGTTTTTCACCTTGACCATACTCATCAAAAGCTGGATGTATCATGGCACATGCACAAAGAGAGGTGGGGGAGAGTTCAATATGCACCCAGCAGCAGGGGAAAGGCAGTGTTCCATGTGTGCACACAGAAGGGGGCAGGCAGGGGCAGTGCAGTGTGCTCCACACTCTACGCCGGGACAGTGGAGCATACCGTGTGCACGCAAAAGGGACAGGAGGAGAGAGATCCCCATACACGCCCCGGGGGAAACAGTATGCAAGCTGTGGGCGTACAATGTAGGCGAGAGGGAGTGTTGTACTAGCAAACAGAAATAACACGATAGAACAGACACTAGCCATGTGCACAACAGAGCAGAGTTGCCCCCAAAAGAAGCATGCTAGTACCATCTTTTGCAAGCTCAGGTGCCTCTTGCAGTGCTCACTTGAAGGTCTCCGTATAACGGTCCAGGAACTGGAGGTTCTTCTTGGCCTTCAAGCGTCTGTACAGCTGGTGCCTGGTGGCTCTCTGTCTCTCTGCCCCACTGCGATGTCACATCATGTGCTGCCTGCTGCTCTGTGTGGTGTGAGCGGCCGGCGTGCCCATAAATCATGCACAGGGTCAGGGTGGGTCAGAGGCCCAAGGCAATTAGCATGGCGGCACAGAGTCTATTGGGCGGGCGGGCAGGTGCAGCCTGCCCTCCTCCTGCAGCCGAATTTACATTGGCTTGTTCCGTGGCGGTCCCCCCAGGAGGCACAAGTTAACTTCAATTTTGCAAAGAAGTGCTAACAACTGTTGTTACTTCCTGCAAACTAATTGAAGCAACTGTGTGAAATGTTGCTGCCGGGACCCAGCTCAGCCCTGCAGGCACGCTGCCCCCAGGGTCAGGACTCGGAGGGAGGCAGGTGTTCACTTGCTTTAGTGTTTGCAATTGCTTCATCCTGCCTCCCTCCACAGATCAAAGTAACTTTACTCAGGCCGCCGCCGCCCGAGCAGAACGTGAGCCGAGCACACCACACGGCACCGGCCCCCTGCAGTGGCGGCACGGCCGCCGGTGACCCACCGCCGTGATGATGCACGTCCATCTGCATCTGCATGCATCATAAATTATGATGCATGCATGATGCAGATGCAATCTACAAAGCAAGGTAACAACATCTAGTGTTACCTTGCTATGATGAATTGTGTGCAGTCTGCAGACAGGGCCGCTGGCGCGCGCCTCTCTCCTGGCTCCTGCCCTGCCCAGCCCAGCGCAGCGGCCGAGCCCCCCCCCATTTTACTTCCCGGCCGCGGACGGCCTGCTGATGAGTGACTGACTGTGAGTGTGAGCCTAGCGAGCTGGAGCTGCTCGTGCGGGCCGCGGCGCCGCACACACACAGACAGTGACACTGTTACTGTGGTGAGCAGGCCGGGCCTGCCAATAAAAAAAAAAATGACATTGTAATTTTTTTTTAAAAAACGTGACATTTTTTTTTTTTTTTTAAAAACGGCCCAGAGGTGGCTGCCGAAAAACCGGCCCCCTGGGACCTCAAAGTTGTTCGGCCACGGGCCGAAAGACCGAAAGGGCCAGTCCGACCCTGCCTGGGAGCGGATGTGGTGCAAGGACCCACTGCCGAGGGCAACACCTCAAGGTTGCATGGGCTAGAAGTCTGCTGTCTGCTCTAGGCACATCACTTGTTTTGTTGACATTTGCACTTTTTATTCATCCAAAGTTTAACAACTGCCCTTCTGCCTGTAAAGCTCTCATTAAAAGGGGATATATCTGTGTCTAAGCAGAGCATGTTGACGTGTGTGTAGAACATGGTCTATAATATATGAAACAGCTGAGCAAGAGGTTGAACATATAACTTAAAGAGGTGATACAACTGAGCCCTGCCGCACAATATGTGTAAGCTTGGGGTTCCTTGACCCAAAATGACTGACAACTCCAGATCAAGAACTATCACTAAGAATGGAGGTTAGCTACTTAAGTGCCAAATGCATAATAACTCCCGAGTGAAGACAGTCTAGAAGGATGGGGGATTGGTTGCAGAGTTCAATGCAGCTGAAATTCCGAATAACATAAGGGCATCAACATCATTGTATTGATGGTGCCCAAAACGGCTGCTATGCCAGTCTCCAGCAGCTCCCCATTGGTGACGTTTGATTGATGGAGATCATGGATGGAATTATGTTCGCCAAGTCATGTGATAAAATGGCTGATTCGAGGATCTTGCCAATAAAAGGCAAACATTAAATATGATGATAGCTAGCTCTTCAAATTGATAATTGATGTTTTTAGTAATAGAAACATTGACACTGTTTCAGCTGACATCATTCCGGATGTAAAGGAGGATTTGATAATGTTTAACACTTTGGGCCTCATTACGACCATGGCGCTAATGGGTTAACGGCGCCGTAAAAGGCTGCAGCGCCGTTAACCCATTAGCGCCTGATTACGAGGTCCCTTTGCGGGACCCGACCTTAACGGCTGGCCTACACCAGCTGTTACAGCAGGGACCCGCAAAGGGACCTTGGTGCTAAGTACGGTACCGCAATTTGCCGTAACCTACTTAGCGCCTTCCCCATTCCCATAGAGCCCTATGGGGCGAAAATGGGAATGGGGAAGGGCCATGGTTCAATGGGGAATTACTGCCCTGCCAACCTTGGAATGGGGTGGTAATTCCCCATTGAACCATGGCGGACCTGTTACAACACCGGCACCAACCATGGTGCTAATAGCGCCATGGTTTAGCGCCAGTGTTGTAATGAGGGCCTCTGTCTTTTACTAGCAGGCCTATTTTTTAAAGATGTGGGCTGGCCAGAGGCCTTTAGGAGAGTGTACCGATGTAGATCATCTATAATCTCCTTGCCTGCTAAAATGGATACGTTTATTTTTTTTCTGCAACTACTAAATTATTATTTTGTTTGGCAACCAAAAATAGCACTGTCACCAACAGACATTGCATTAAATGTCCTCCTGTCTACCAAGAATGTTAACACCATTTTAGACATTAGTATTTGGTATGGCCAAGAAGCGATTTTCCAGCTCTGTTACAGGCACCAAATATAACATCCATCTGCCTGCCAAGAATGATAACATCTTCCCTCTGCAATTGATATGTTTTCTTGTTGCAACTAAAGCATGTTACACTCACTTATGGTCTGTGGTGCATGTGAGGCCCTAAGCAGATACCCCCTTCACCTCAAAACCACATTTAAACATTGCCACAGAAGATGCCTGTGCTCTGCTTCCCTGGCACATGTGTGGCAAGTATTTGAGCGTTTCACCCAAAATGGCTCCGCTTTGTCCCCTGGCACCTGTGTGGCAAGCAGTTGAACACTGCATTAAAGAATGGTCTTGTGTTTGCTTTGCTTTCATCGGAACACCAAGTTATGTGTTGCATTGAAAAACGGCTCTACATTTGCTGTTCTGTGATCTGAATACCAAAGTTGTGCACTACATTCAAGACAGCCCTGCATTTGTTTTTCTTCTCTCATCTGAAATAACACAAAGTGAAGTGCTGCTTGAAAAACAGCCATGCATTTGTTTTATTCCATCTGAATGCAAAAACTTTAGCCAATACATCAGAAAGCAGCATTATATGACTGTTCATTCACTTGAGGGGCAAGGATTTCATAAAAATGCAACTTGACATGAGTTTGTTTTCCCTTTCATGTAAACCGCAGCGCTCAAAACATTGCTAATGAATTACGGCTTGGATTTTACTTTTAATTTCATGTCACATCAAAGAAAAGGTGCCATACTTCTCCGTGTCCATGAGCAACAGTAATTGCAAACCCATTTAAAAGGTTAAACTAAAAGAACATCCCATGACCTATACGACTGCATTTCAAACAGTAAATGAAATACAGCTTTGAACATGTAATATAAGGAAAAATGACGTTTACAAGCCAATGTGAAACAGTAACTATTGCTTGCACAGAAATGTTAGTGTGTGGGTGGGGGCTGATAAAGCTATGTATATTATGTTTTCCCGCACAAGACTTCAATCAACTTGGCAGAGGCTCAGGAATACCAGTAAAACCAGTTCTGGGCTCAATTGGAAGGCTGGCCTCTTCCTGGAAGCCACAATAATAAGTGAACAATTCTGCAATATGAGGGGGCTGAGGGCGTGATAATTACAGGTTTTTACAGAATAAATGGCAGTACCAGCAGAAAGACAAAGAAAGCAAGTGTGGACAGTGCATGACCAAGAAGTGTGAGTTCCTTCTGCACTCACTTCCCAGGACAAACTGACAAACTTGTAAGGGTGCAACAGAAATCCTTTGTAGCGAGCTGAGCCAGGTGGAGATATTTGGCTGTGGGGGTTGAAGCACCATCTTCCCATATGTGGCAGATCCTCCAAATTGACATTACATGATGTATGCATTTTAGGCATTTTTCCCCATCAATCAGAATAAGAAATAATGGTGCTTTGCAATATTTTTCCATATGATTTCCAGACGGATTTTCAGAGACAAAGTGCATGTTTCTAGGACTTTGTGAACTGAAATGGCCAGTCATAACTTGTTTCTTGCTGATTTTAAAATGCAACACATTTGCCAGTTGGTGGGAAGATGGACATGTAGATTATGAATATGCTTAATCATTTGCAGAGTGATAACTATTATACATTTTATGAAAATGACCAGAAGGTTCCAAGGGACCATGCTACCTTGCACAGGGTTGGCGATCGGCTTGTCTAATTCGCCATGACCCCCTGTAACCTCATATATATTTCGTATGGTGGTGTCTAATATAAATTGGAAGTTATGATACATAACTCAGTTTTGCTAGAAAGTTAGCTAAGAGAACAAAGAACTGTCATAAATGTCAAATTGACAGATAGTGATCCCTCCCCTTGACCCAATGACACCAGGGGCGGGTAAGTGATGGGACGCTGTCCCATCCCAGGGTAGGAGTAATTCTAGGTTACTTCCCCCATATTGTAAAATAAATGATGTAATCTTGGGCTATATAAGGGGAGACTGTACTAGACACAGGATCAAGCACACACACCAGAATCCAGGGAGACAGGAGAAAGGGTTCCATGTCATTTCATAGCCTGCCTGTTCATCCCCAGGCTTTTTAACGTGCATATGGACATTCATCGAATGTGCTCATCGTTTTTCTTTTTTTTTGGGGGGGGGGACACCCCAAGCCCCGTACCACTTTATTTTTTGTTATTGCCCGCCAGTCCAAAACCTTATCTGCCCTTTCCCACCCCCCCTAAAAAATTCGATGAGCACATTCGATGGAATGTGCATGTTAAAAAGTCTGGGGATGAACAGGCAGGCAGTGAAAGGACATTGTACCGGAGAAAGAGGATAGAGGCAGCTTATCCCATCCAAGAGAGTGTAGAGACCAGACTCTTGCCTAGCTGATCCTATCCAACAGAGTGCAGAGATCAGACCCTTGCGTAGCTGTCAAGAGAGTCCTGAGGTCCAGCCTGGCTGTTCAGAATTTCTTCTAGGAGAGTGCAGACACCCGACCCCTTGCCTAACTCTCTAGAGTGTCCTGAGATCCTGCTGACTTTCCAGAATCCCACACCAAGGCTTACTTTGTAAGTAGCAAATAACCCCAGTACCAAATTGCATAGCCCTCTCTTTTGTAACCTCAATCCCATTAAAAATCCCATAGAAAATAATATTCAAAATACCATTGAAAGTCCATATTGCCAGTATAAATTCATTCATCTTTTCATAGAAGAATCTGTCTTAGCCTGTTTATGTTAGCGTATTCCTTTAAGAAATCTTTCAGTTGTCTGTATAAATCCTTAGTATCATTTTGAAATGAATCAATTAATTTCCCATTGAAAATTCACGTTCAATATTGTTGCCATTCGAAACCAACAATTTTGACGAGTGTTTTTACTAATTATAGTCATTATAGTATAGCCTCAACAGAGTTAGTCTCCTTGTCACTGAAAACCAAATTTGTCGATGTATTTTGTGCATTCCTACGAATTCCTAATTTGCATATATCTGTTCCACATTGGACATTCCACACTGGACAGGCAGCAACAGGTGAAAAAGTTGGAGGCAGCACAGGGCAGGTTAGACAGGAAAAATGGCCCAGAGGCAGGAGCATGGGCTTTCCATGTATATCAATGTTGGCAGACATTAACAGAGTGACTGCACGTAAGAAATGCAGAAAGCGTGGAAACGTGAAATCAGAGGAAAGGCTCTCAGCGCATAACTTACGTGACACACATTATGCACAGGCATTCAGCATTTTATTTTTGGGGATTCATTAGTACATGTAGAAGCAACTCTGAACATGCGTGCAAAGGGGAGGAGACGGACGAGTGGAGTACTGCATATTTTGGGGTACCACGCAATCCATTCACTTCAGGGACCATACAAATGACTTATTTTGGTGGGGGATTTGCCTCCGTGCAAACGTTCATCGACTTTTGAATTTTGCGAGGCTTACGATGAGTCACGTGCACATTTTTCTCAAATCTCGGTGCCCCTGTGTATCAGGTATCTCTATTCTTAGCTTTTGGGAAGCTTTCCAGGGTTCGCGTATGCATTTTATGTGTTGCATGGGGCCACTGCACAGCGTGTACCCCTTCTTTCTTTTTCTGGATGCTATCCCGGTCTCATGTATGCATCTATTTTGTTTTTGGGTTGTCTGTGCATTATGCATACCGTATTTTTGACACATGGGGTATATTTGAGCCTTGCTGGGCCACAGAACTACGTCTTCCATAATGAAAACTGCCCCCTCAATCAAATTACCCAGGACAATTGCTTGGCGTGCCTTCCATTTTTAACTTACACCTGGCACATGAGTACAAAGGCCCCAAGAGGTGACGGGGGCAGATGTGGCCGGGGTCAGGGACATCCTGCGGAAGCAGCTGCCCAAATTCTAAGAGTTCCGGGACGTGCTGCAGAAGAAGCTGCCCAAGCACCAAGTTTTCAAGGATGCGCTGCGGAAGCAGCTGCCCAAGCCACAGGGGTTCAGGGACCTGCTGCAGAAGGCGGTGCCGAGGTCAAACAGGGTAATGGATGTGCTACAGAAGCAGCCACCACAGCCTTACATAGTAAGGATGTGCTGCTGAGGCAGCTGCAACAGCCCCGGGGGGTAGTGCTGTGCCCCAAGGCATGTGTGGTCTGGTTTCTGGACCCCAGATTGGTCCCAGCCACACAGGGGTAGCAACGAAACCTTGTTGCAAGAAGGCAAAACCTGCAGGGCAGGAACAGGCTCAACCCCATGACATGGCACAGGACACTGGCATGTTGAGAAGAAGAACTTCCATGATAAAGAACTCAGGATCCTCATGGACTATGTGGCCCTTCACCACCATGACATGTGTCACCAACCGGGGAGCACACACACACCGGTTCATCGTATGGTGCACTGGCAGCATGCCATGGATGAGATCAATGCCTTAGGGTTTGAGAAGCGCATTGCTGCACAGGTAATGGAGCACTGGAATTACCTCACCCGTCACATAAAGTCCAAGCTGGGTGCCAACCTATCCTCTACTCTGGCAACTGGAGGGGGGTGACCGGAGGAGGAGGAGCTGACCGAGCATGAAGAGGCTATGAGCCAATTCATTGTACTGGAGCAGGTGTAAGGCATGGGAGTCCTGGAAAATTGCGAGGACAAGTCCGGTGAGTGATCAAGAATGTGCATCCTGAGTACATGTAGTGAAGCATCACCAAGATGTACAATTGTGGTGCACATATGGCTGCATTTGAGTGACTGCCCCTGGTGAACCATGTCGTGGTGTACTGACTCCTGTCCAGTGTACACAAGAGTGGATACAACATGAGTTGTACATCAGTTGAGCATGGCCGTGTGACAGTACTTATCCCCCACTAGCATACCCCCACAACATTTGCAACATGATTCCACAACACTGACTCTTGTTAGCTGCATCCATGATGTCAGTGACTCTGCTCTGCTAGTCATGTGCTTGTGTCCATAATACGAGTTACACTTCATGATCTGCAGGGTATAGATTCTCTTTTCACACGTGTACAGAGGTGCTTCCATGCTACATGAAACATACAAGATGACTATCAACACGTCTTATGGCGTGCCCTGAGTGAGTGTGCATATTTCTAGACTGTGCTCATCCCATATGTCTTAATGGCAATTACTCCTCAAGCAAATCATTGCGAGGCCTCCCACACTGAGCCCACACTCCATGGACGCATGCCTCTCTTCTTATTGTGGGTCACTGTACCTTGTTCCTATCTACAACTCTATTGACTTACTTTCCGCTCCACAGACCTTAGTTAGGTGGGACTCTAACAGCCATACATCAACTGGGACTGTTTCCTTTTTCACCTCTGGTGCAGAACGGATCTGCAGTCCTCAATGCTGGTGTAGGTGAGTGCATCAATGGCTGGAACAGTTGAGGCCTGTGAGTCTGCAGGGCATCAGGTGACTTCACATGCCAGTTAGTGGTGTCACACCCATCTGTGGTGGTTATAGCTGCAAGGACACACTCCCATGTATTGGTCTCTGGTCCTGGGGCAGATGTCCAAGGGAGGGTTGCAGTCCTGCAGCCAGAGACAGTGGCATCACAGAAAAGGCCCTTGGATCAGGCAGGTGTGGGCCCTGCACACATGGGGGATGTGTGCAGGCTGGGCTGACAGTGTGCGAGCAACAGATATTGCGTTTCGCACACCAAAAGGGTGCTGCCTATGAGAGTTTGACAGAGGGCATGGATAAGGTGGCCAGTTCCATGATCTCCCAGCAACACTGGTCGAGCAACAGCTGGGCACTGCATGGTGAGCATCGAGCACCACTTCCACCTTCTGATTCGGTGCAGAATGGTGGTGCCAGCAGAGACATGCCTCCTGGTCCACCGTAGCCATGTGGTCCAGGAGCCCATTGAGGGATTTTGTTTTCGGAAGTCCACCCATGCACCCTTGCCTCCCCCACCTCCTGGGTGGGCACCTCCCCCCGGGCCATGATGGACATTTTTGATTTTTGTGTTTATTTTTTGATACTTTATTTGACCCCAGGCACGGATGTTGCCATTTTATTTTTGAGTTGGCCTTTCCAGGTTTAATTTGTATTATTTAACTTTTTTTCCCCTACAATTAACCTATCAAGGCCATGACGTTTGCGGTGATGGACATGCAGGCATGCATAGTGAGGACAACTTGCATGTTTGCATGGTGGTGCACAGGATGGCATATGCAGGTAACTATCGGTTCAGTGTTTCCTCGTGTGCTGAGTGAATGGTACTTCAATACGCCTGTTGTAATGTCTTCTCCCATTTTGTTTCAGTAAGACGTGATCTGGCAGTGTCTCCTGTCCTGGGAGACACTTTGCACACATTGGCGTCCATGCTCCCTATGCCCTCCATCAGACACTGTCCCTCCTGTCAATCATTTGGAGACAGAGTTCATGTTGAATGTGATGCAGGATTCACACGATGTCGACGCAGTCTGTGGGTAAGCATGAGCACTGTCTTGCATGTTGAGCATGCGTCATTAGTCACCATGTTTGCTGCATGTGTAACTATACTTATATGTGCTTTTCATGATATCATGCCGGAATGGTTATTTAAGTGGTTCTCATGTCACTGTGTTACCTCCTCCAGTCAATTCATCTACAACTTACTGTGGTGTAGTGAATGTCATTGGCCATCTCAAATCCAGACAGTGTACTCCTTGATGTGTTTTTAACTTGGCCTTCCCTCTCAGTGTCACTCTCTCTCTCCCTCTCACTGTGGTACGCTACACCAATGGACAGATTACAATCTATGCCCTGTCACCCTCTTGTACCCTTTGGTGCTTCTGCAGTGGGTGCGCTCTGCATATTTATAGGATTAATTCTCGTGTTGTCATGGATGTGCATTTTCTTTCTTTTGTTACTATGCATGTCATTGCATTTAGGGGATGCGTCTCATGGTGGGTTGTATTGTATACAAGGCATGTGGGTACCCTGTGCACGTAAGTGAAGGGTATTTGCAGACACTTGTGTGGTGTTTAGCTGGGAGTCTTGCACTGTGTGTGATCACTTGACTTGTCTTGTGGGGAACCAGTACTACTTCATGGTTGCATGTTTCACAGGGTGTGGTTCTGGTGATAGGTCTGGGCATTGGGTTGTTTCTATGGATTGGTGGGGCCACTGGTTTCATATTCAAAATTGTGAGAGTTCAAATGTGTGGGCCTTTCATGGGTGTTTGGGAGTGAGTGGCGGGGCTGGCTGTTTGTGGCCTGTGACAGGTGTTGATGATTGTGCTGGTGTATGTCTCATTGCACTTTGACCATGTATACTGAGTGACACTTCCCATCTCTTGTAATGTTTTTGGGGTAATGGTTTGATGGCACAATTGGTCTCTCTTGCTTAGAGTTCGCCAATCATGGTGTGCAGCCCCAGTAACAAGCCACAACCATGGGAACATTGATGCACATTTTTGTGATGCTATGTTGGGTACCAGTACATTACATTTAGCAGTGTTTGTGTTTTCACATGCATGTCCGATGCATGCTGCGCCATGGTGTCTTCATGTTGACTGCAGCTGGGTGGATGGTACTGCTGCATTCAATTGAATGCAGAATTGGTCCAATTGTATGCAGTCACAATGAAGTTTGCATTGACATTGCACGTTTAGTTTGCATCATATGTTTAGCTTGCATTTATCCTAGCTTGCAGCATCACATTGCTTTGTCTTGTCTGCTTATGTCTTCCATCACAGTTACCTCGGTGGCCAGCCTTCCAGTCTGATATCGGCATCTGTGAATTGATGCATCAGGAATGATCCTGCATGGAGTACAAGAGGTGAGTATTTGTGTACGTGCATTCTTGTGCTTTGCATCACCGACAACATCTCCTCTCTCACCTCTGCTCTTGCTGATCTCAACCACTCCTTTGCTACTGGTTCTTTTCCATCCACCCTCAAGCATCTCTTGTGCACCCCTCCTTAAAAGACCATCTGCATAAGCTTCCTGCCAGCCAACTACCGCCTGATTTCCATCACCCCTTTCCTAGGGAAACTGCTCAAGAAGTTGGCCTACCCACAACTCCACACCTATACCAAACTTGTTGGCCGTCTACATGTCCACCAGTCTGTATTACAGACTTCCAGAGGCATGGAAACTGTTCTCCTGAACACCCGTGAAGAACTGATCACATCTCTCAATTCCAACTCCCCTGCTGTCCTTATCCTCCTTGATCTCTCTTCTGCATCTGACACAGTCAACCAGTCCATCCTCATACAAAGGCTCTATGATACCCTTGGTTCTTCGGAGTGGGCATACGACTGGCTTACCTCTTTCCTAACCGACCGTTACTCCAAAACCATTCCGGGCCCTTTCTCCTCCCCTACTTCCTCTTCACCTGTGGCGTCCCCCAGGGCTCCATTCCTTCGCCCTGGCACTTTAACAAATACCTTTCCCTGCTGGCACACCCCATTGCCTCCTTGTCCCCCAACTTCCAGTGCTATGCTGAGCACACACAACTCTTCTTCAAACTTCCTACTGATGCCCTTGACCCTTTCTTCATCCCTGACTGCCTGTCTGCCATTCAGGCCTGGTGCACTGCTAATGACCTCTGTCGCAACACAAGCCAAACAGAGATTCTCCCTATTGGATCCATGCAGCCTACTTCTTCCCTTCACTATGGTCTTCCTCCATGGGTTCCCCCCTGTCCCCAACTCTGAAGCCAGGAATCTTGGAGTCATCTTCAACTCCTCCCTTTCCTTCATCCTTCATATTCAAGACATTGGCCCTCATTCCGAGTTGGGCGGTAGGGGATACCGGGCACCGGTAAGGAGACCGGTGCCGGTAATCCCCTACCGCCCAATTCCGAGGTCCCTTAGCGGGAACCGGTACTCTGGCATGGCTACCTCCATTCTGGATACCGGGTCTGAATTCCCTGAATGGGGGAGTAGCGGGCCATTCCAACCTCGTAGGGCCCAGGATTTCGGCATTCAGGGAACCCAGACCCGGTACATCCCCATTCCATTGAGCCCCCATAGGGCCATGCTGGTTGACTAGGAATATCCCCTTTCATCAGTCCATTTAGAACCTGTACTCCTATTGTTGAGAGTGCCACAAACCAACTTCTGCCGTTTGTGTTTTAAGAATGTAGGGACTTCTCCTCCATACTACAGTCACAAGGTTCACCTTCAACCACATAATCACTGCAACTAGAGTTTAAGTCTCCTGCTAAGACTATGTACACCTTCTGCCCACTTTGCCAATCCAAAATAGTATGAACTATAATTTCTAAAAATACTTCCAGGTTGCAAACTTCCTTGTGCCAATAAACATTAATCAAAACCAACTTCAAATCCCCACCAAGACCTGATAGTTAAACTGCTAAAATGCCGTATGGGATATCAAGCACCATTTCAGTATAGATTTCCTGGCCAGAGGGTAAGGCAGTAATAAGACCACCTGCTGGATGACCACCTCCACTAGGCTTTGCTGCTTGAAAAAAAATCTGGTTCCCATCCAATACCGGTTTTTCAAGGAGCCACTTCTCCTGCAGTAAAATACAGTTAGTCTGCCTCAATAAGGCTATAACTTCCGGATTATTAAAAACATGGCAATTCCCTCTCGAGTTCCAGGAAGATACTATCAAGTTGTCTGTTCCCTCATAAAACTGTGAACCTGAGCTCAGCTCTGCACTCCCTAGATCCACTATATAATGTGAGATACCAATAGGGCCCGTTGAAGTGCACAGTAAATGATTTGATCAGGGATTCCTCGACTTCCACAATGCAGAGGTAACTCCCACCCAATACACTTTCCTTTGGCAATGACTAGATGTATGTTCAAACACTGTGCCAGAAAAACACATTCTAATTCTCAGAGGACCCTCACCCTTATTAGCTGTCCCCTCAATGTCACATTCCTCACAAGACTCAATTGAGAAACCCAATTTCTCCAACTTCAAACATTCTAACACAACCATTTCTCCCAACAGCAATGAGGAGAAATGGAGGGTACATTTATTTGTATGCTTTCGATCCGGAAATGCCACCCTACCCAGATCTGCCGCAGCCAATGCTGTTAAAGAATGGATCTCAGAGAATATTGTGAGGACATTGCTATGATTTAGACAGACCTGGGCGTGCTCTCCATGCATACTTGCCTGAATCAACTTATTGTTTGTCACAGATCGTATACCAATATCACTCCTCTCTGAAGAATTTCTTTTATTATCCACAACTAAAGCAGTTTCAAGTATATCCTTATGCTTCGTAAACTTCAGCACACTGAAAGGTTGATTGACCACTTTCTTAAAATGGTTACTTTCCCCATATTGTTCTTCCACGTCCATAGTTTTCACGGGTCCATTAGGTAAATATTTCTCATTTTCAAGCTTGTTATAGCAATCACATTTGACCTCATTATATGCAGTCCTTAAGTTAACTTTCGGAAAGCCCCTCCTGCCAGGCAATACAAGTTTATTCAGCCATTTGCACATATGATTTTCCTTGGGCGTGGATTCTTTCTTATTCAACTTCCGTATATTCAAGCCTGGCCATGGACAGGCATCCTTAACAACCACACTTCCACTCTGTTCAGAAGGAGGCTCTGAGTAAAATAGAACCCCGCCAGTACATTCATGCTGGTCTTGTTGGTCAGTTTTTTGCCCATCAGTATTACTAGAGCCTTCCCAATTGATCAGTGTATCTAGGGTCACAGTCCTTTGGAGTGTCAAAGCAATAATCGTATGACACCCATTTAAACGTGCATTGTCTCTTACTGCCTGAGTTGAAGAAGCATCAGTCTGTGAGGCCGTAGTACAGGTGTGTTTATTTGCACTCGTCCCGAAGATCCCTGCCTTGTCCACAAATGCACCAACCTTTGCATTGTCAGAATTCACCCCTGGTTTTGCACTCTCCAGTGCCAAGACATCATTAATCAGAGCAACAATCACCTGCCACACCTGGTGCATTACAAATCACAACCTCCCTCCTCCCGTGTGACGTAGTTCCACCACAAAGGACAGATTTAATAAATGTTTGGAAGGAAACGTTCTTTTTTTGCGCAATTTAATTCTTTTTTTTGCATTTCATATTGTTTAGTCGAAATAGCTACACCATCACAATTTTTTACTGCGTTAGTCTTAACCAACTTCTTATGTTTCATAGCTTCTGTTAAGGTTTTCTTAGGTGGTGACACAACCCCCAGTGCCTACAAGCTTAACTGAGTTCTCCAGATTGGGTGACAAATGTAACAGACTCACAGATTTTGTATTATTAATCTTTAGGCCCTGTTGCGCATGGGCTGTTCATTCGGGTCGCATCTTACCTCTCACGATATTACCTTCTGAGGAACTATCAAAACAAATTGCAGATTCATTGATTACTATCCTTGCATCTGCGGTTAAGATGGGCTTAGTTTGTGATGCAGCTGGACCCATAAGCTGGAGCATGAACACACATAGCCTCCATACTTTCTATTTTAGGGTGAATTGAACTCAACATCATATAATGTACTTTACCTCCTCCCAAATGTAATCGTAGAGAGTTACAAAAGAACTTAATACCATATTCAATGTAGACACCCTCTGGAAGGTTAACCTAATAAGTTCATAGACTTCTCGAAGTGTGTGATGCATGCCCCCCCTCCATCACAAGACTCAGCAAAACTACTACTGTCTAGAATCCCAGGATCCTTTCTAGATGTATCTGTTAAATGAAGTAATTCAGTGAGAGAGCCCAAACAGGAATGGTCACACGTTTGCTGAACTACATTCACATAGTCTGAAGGATTTGAGTCGAGCATAGAATAGAAGTCTTCAATCAAGCTCAGTTCAGTCATTTCGCTCAAGTGTGAATGAACCGGTGATGCCAAAGCTATACTGGGGATTCTAATTTCAGTGCTAGAATCAACAACTTTATACAAATCAGTTACCCTTTTCCCAGCAATAGTTAATAGGAGTCATTGTTAAAGAAGCACCCCCATTGCACAGTAATAAAGGTTTCGTTAAAGTGTTATTCTTCCCCCGGGAAATCATTTTTCTTTTGTTTTTGAGCCAATGATGTCGTATTTAACATGATTCCATCCTCCCCCAGACTATGTGCAAGGTCTGCCACAATTTCCTTCTCTTGCAATTCCACAGATTCCTTCAGTGCCTTTCCCTGGATTAATTTGGAGATAGGTCCAGTAGCAGTTATATTATCAGGTAAATCAAAATGGGCCTAACTCCTTAAACCGGACCTAGCAGGCATATTGTCCTCAACCATACAGCTCACAGCATTTGTGAATTTGGAGATTTAACGCAAAGAAGTTTAGCAGTTTTTAGGTTCTGTTGCTTCAAGGGTTCAAAGGGTATTTTACCCCACAGTCTCTGGGTGTGCAAACAATTGCAAGCTATACCCCAAAGCCAAATACAGTTAATTCAAAATTTGGGGTGCAGTTCCCATCAGTGCACACTACACCCTCGCAAGCTATATACCCACCAGATCGACACCACCGGTCTCAAAGGACCATGCCCCACAGTCACCCGGTCAAATACTGATGAAATGTCCAGTGCCAGGAGACCACCGGCCAAGGGCCAAAGATGAAGATTATGCAAAGCGATGGAGTGTATCCAAAAAAAAGAATTCCGGTAGGGAACATGCTCTCGTTCTGTATGACAGAACGAGTCCTTGACTGCCAAACTTTGCAGCCCGCCTCGCAGGAGAGACCGCTTTGTTGTGATGATAGGCAGAGCTTTTTAAAGAAGGTAGCAGACAGACCAACAGAGCCAAGAACACCTTTCTGCTCAGACTGCACACTTGACTGCCACACTTCGGGGCTCACTTTGCGGGAGAGACACGCTTTGTTGTGATGAAAGGCAGAGCTTTTCCAAGGAGGTAGAAGACAGACCAATAGAGCCAAGAGCACCTTCCTGCTTCGACTGCAAACTTGACTGCCACACTTATTCGTTTTTAATTTTCAACAGGTATCCAACTCAATCTTCTTTTAATGTTTTTTTCTGTCGCTCAACTCAATTCCTTTCATTTTCCCACCCCTAAACTAAAGAATTAAAGAATATTCCCTCAACTGTTTTAGTAACCCGTAAACTCTGCCTAATAAGACTAATCCTGAAATCAAACCACACATGCTCAATTTATATTATTGTAGTACAAACCGCACAGTCATTGAACCCATATAAAGTACTCTAGCCGGACCACTGTGCACACACTAATCAGATTTCATGCAATAAGTAGTCTTTCCCACTTCTTTTTCCTAGGAGCAAACAGCGTGGGAAAGTGACTTTTGGAAGTAGGCATGCACCTAAAATACATAATCATTAATGCATTTGTGGGTGTCTTAGTAAAAATATCCCTGCCTGTTACATTATTTTACACAAAGAAGGTCCAATGGGCACATTTTTCTTCTTTATATATTTGCTTTGTAGCATGCATGCATTGTCTTGTTTAGTGTGTTGTAAGGCCATTAATTTGATTATTCCAGTGCTTAGAAGTGGAAAGAAGTGTCATAAAGCACTATATAGACAGGCACTACATCAATAATAATACTAATAATATTATTAATAATAATATTAAAATAATAATACTAATAATAATAATAATAATAATAATAATAATAATAATAATAATAATAATAATAATAATAATAATAATAATAATAATAACAATACTATTACTTTTAGAAATACTGTTCTCAGAAAGGTCTAGAAATGCAAGGCATCCAGCATTATTTCAGGCTGTAATGGAAAAAGAAGCTCCCTTGCACCATTCTTTTCGAAAAAAATGCTTTCGAGAGACAGACTTGCTGTAACAAATCAGAAAGTACTTTGCATCACAAGGTGGCATTTAGAACCCCACCACAGCCAGCAACACAATGCCCTGATTGAAATCAAAAGTGTGTCACCACTTCACAAAGAAAAAACTACAACCAGATCTGGGCACATGCACACGGTAGCCGAAAATGGTATGCAAAGTGTAGCTAAGGACAACATTCCAGCCAAGCTCTTGCCCACATTTCACTGCAACCAGACACCCCAGCAATGCATAGCAAGGTCTCCCACCCCCATCGTGTGGAATGTTTGAGTGGGGAGAGAAATATCACAAGTTGCATGGGAGACAATACCTTCTTGATGCCAACCTGCCCGTAATGTTGCCCTAGTCTTTTGTGAAACATTCTTGATTCTGGCAAAGCAGGGTAACAGCTGATTATTGCTGGGAAGGTTCTGGAGGCTTTTTGCGTATTCCTAAAAGAAGTTACGTACATTGTACAGCATGGTTATGGCTACAGTGGAGTGGTTAATACGACTGTCGATGGGCAAAAACAACCACTTCAAAATATGTGGAACAGCAGTCATAACATTGACTACAAGGAATATTGTTACCTTGAAATGTGGCTCTATAAAGAAAGATAGTGGGTGTTCCTTGATATTGTCTAAAGAATGCAGACAGCAGGAACACATCCCTCAGTGCAGCGATTCACGTCTGCATTAGGACAGTCTTGTGGAATCGTATGAGAAGGAGCACACATATCATGAATTACATAAGAGAGAGTGCCTGTTATGCTATAATGCTGTCAATGTACCTCTTCCTGTACTCTCTTCTGCAAAGCACTGGATTCTGGCAGCTTATGGGAAACACTGATTAATGCTGGGAAGGTCGTGGCTGCTTAATGTTCACCTGCTAGGTAGTTCACCTACTAGGTAGTACCTGAATTGCAGACAAGGTCATTTATGGCTACAGGTTGGCAGGTACTAAAACAGCCTGCAGGCCATGTTTCCCACTTCACCATAGTCATGTGAATCAGGGGTCAGAGCATTGTCTGAAGGGGCTATTTATACCTTGAAGTCTGGGTCCTTGAAGAAAGCCAGTTTGTACTCAATGGGCCTCATTACGACCCAGGCGGTAAGGGGTTTACGGCAGCGTTAACAGCGCCGACCCTTACCGCCTGAGTACGAGGTCCCTTAGCGCCATGGCGCTTTTAACACCTGCTTTTAGCAGGTGTTAAAATCCATGGCGCTAAGGGACCATGGAGTTAATTATGCCACCGTAATTTACGGTGGCGTAATTAACGCCTTCCCCACTCCCATTATGCCCTATGGGGCAAAAATGGGAATGGGGAAGGGTAAATGGGGATTGGGGACTTACCGCCCCGCCAAGGTCGGAATGGGGCGGTAAGTCCGCCAACCACCATGGCGTAAACGTAGTTTACGCCATGGTGGTAAAGTCACGGCCCAGGCGGTAACTTACCGCCTAGGTCGTAATGAGGCCCAATGTACCTTGAAGACATTGGAGCATTAATGAAGACATAAAGAAAAAACGAACCAACAGCCCAAACTCTGCTAACTAAACAGATGTGTTCAAGATCAAGATGGATGTCATCAATGGGCAGTACATCACTGATACCTTTTGAAAAGTTTGTGAATGGTGTGATTACATCCAATGTAGCCAATGTAGCAGAAAGGCTGTGGTGCACCCTCATCAAGGTATCGGGCATTTTGCCTAAACAATGGCTTATCAACAAAACATACCAGAATATCAACTGTCCAGAAGCTTGATGCCTATCTACTGGACACTTCACATGTGGAAGGGGTTAATGACCCAGTACAGTACGGAGGAAGTAGCAGTCCAGCAGCCAGCTGAAGTTGTGCGAGTTGATATTACATTTCGTATCTGCCCTTTATAAAAGGGCATTCAGAAAGAGTGTTTAATGTGGCCAGGGCTACTGTCTCTAACTGCAGGAGAAGACTTGCAACGCTGGATGTTGAGCACATGGTATTCATAAAAATGAACAGTCCCTTTATTACAGAAGAGTACGGAAAGACGTCTCCCCTTAGCCAACAAAGCAGCTAGTATTATGATGATTTGTCATCAAGTACTTGCCAGACACCAAAATATGTAAAATAAGTGTGGTCTGAGGCCAGGAACAGTTGCTGACTTGCTGTTGACACACTTTGAGTCCTTCTATTGTCACAATCACAACCATCACTCGTCAAATATGCACAAAGCACTGCCAATGCCAACGGCTTTCCGACAGAATACAGCCATCCGTTCAAGTTTACCTCTTTCCAATGCAGTGCTGCCAATACCTAAAGTGTACTGGCTTTCCTATAAAGCACTGCCACCAATTAAAATGCACAGGCTCTTCCAGAGAGCACTGCCAACCACGGTCCAACAGACCAATGAAACAATAAAAGGTCACCGGCTATCACACAGACTGCTGCCAACACTCCCAAAGAGTCCAGTCACCCTAACGCGTCCTCCTGAGGGAACAGTCCCTCGCCATTAACTGCTGAATTCCTGCTGTAATGCGCATCAACCTGCACGAGAAGAAATTGTGTCGCACAAACATCATCTCCATTGCAGCCTCAATTGCCATGGTGGCCTTCTCCTCTATGTGAGAGGCATCAGGTATTGCAAGCTGTGCATGCCTCATCATCTGATCCCAAGGAATCTGCCCAAATGTAAGTACTTCCTTCGGAATTCTGCCTCCTAATGCGGGCTCAGGAGGTCCTTCTGATGCCCATAGTTGCCAGTGCTGCTAGCACTGTTTGGACAGGTTTGACAAATACTGGCAATGACATGCTACTTTCCCCAGTCTTCCTGATGGCAAGAATATACTGCACCATGACCCTAAATTTGTATTATGGGTTTTGTTTACAGTTTGGGGCCAAAATAACACATGGAATGGGAAAGAAGTAAAGTAAATGTTTCTCGTCAATGCTTGGGCTGGTCCCCTCCTGGAGCTCTTATAAATGTCTTTGGTGGATGTTTCTAATTCCCTATAAAGGCGTTGCCTGTGCTAAGAATCCTCTACTCACCTGAGACTCCTGTACCAGAGGCTGCACGGCGATTCTTCCGCACTCAGCTGCTTGAAACAACCACAGCGGGTTGCTTCGTTCCCAGGAGGGGGCGGAGCCTTGTTGCCGCTCACGTGAGGAGTCACGTGACCCAATTCATCCTGAAAACGTACTCGCTTTCAGGCGAGCGGTGCGTTGCCTGTGCTAAGAATCCTCTACTCACCTGAGACTCCTGTACCAGAGGCTGCACGGCGATTCTTCCGCACTCAGCTGCTTGAAACAACCACAGCGGGTTGCTTCGTTCCCAGGAGGGGGCGGAGCCTTGTTGCCGCTCATGTGAGGAGTCACGTGACCCAATTCATCCTGAAAACGTACTCGCTTTCAGGCGAGCGGTGCGTTGCCTGTGCTAAGAATCCTCTACTCACCTGAGACTCCTGTACCAGAGGCTGCACGGCGATTCTTCCGCACTCACCTGCTTGAAACAACCACAGCGGGTTGCTTCGTTCCCAGGAGGGGGCGGAGCCTTGTTGCCGCTCACGTGAGGAGTCACGTGACCCAATTCATCCTGAAAACGTACTCGCTTTCAGGCGAGCGGGGCGTTGCCTGTGCTAAGAATCCTCTACTCACCTGAGACTCCTGTACCAGAGGCTGCACGGCGATTCTTCCGCACTCAGCTGCTTGAAACAACCACAGCGGGTTGCTTCGTTCCCAGGAGGGGGCGGAGCCTTGTTGCCGCTCATGTGAGGAGTCACGTGACCCAATTCATCCTGAAAACGTACTCGCTTTCACCCTCGCGGCGTTGAGCCCGGCAGGGGTAGAGAGCGCCGACTGTTGTGCGACTGTTAGGCGCTGGTGGCGCCAGAGGGAGAAAATCCAGCAAAGCTACTCATCATTTCATGTTGCGCTTCAATCAGCAGCAGGCAGCCAGTTGCCAGGTAAGACTCAAAACCATGGATACCCGTTCATTAACTCGCCTCAAGTCACAACAGACCTTATGTGAAACTGGGTGTGACTCACCCTTGAACTCGATGTCTGTTGATTCAGACCTCATTCTCCCGACGATCGTCCTTGGAGGAGCAAACAAGCTTAACAACCCAAGAGAGGAAGCCGTGAGAAATGAAACTAGCATCCTGAGCTCTGATCAGAAAGCTCAACTGGCCCCAGCCCTCTTACGAAATGCTCCACTCGAACTCCCCGTTATTGTGCTGCCAACAGCATTTTTTACCCCAACATCGCCCATTGATGCTGTACAAAACGGATTGTGCCCTGCGGAGAGACGCTCTTCGCCTGCTATGTCCTTGGACGAGGCCATTCCAGCCTCTGAGTCCCAGGTAAAGGCGATAGATGTATTGGATCAGCCTCAAGTCAAAGATGCGGCAAATCATGCGCAAATCGTCTGTCTAGATGTCCAACGAGATCCACCAAAACCGGGACTCCCTGAGAATACCGCAACTTTACCTAACTCCGCACACTTAAATACAGATTTTGCAACTGCCTTAAATACCGATTGCGTGGAACATACATGCAAAACACATCTCGACGTTGCATGTAAGATCTTACAACCATGCTGTCCAACAGAAGAGCGAAATGAAGACGGAGAATATTTGTTTTATTCTCCCTTTGAGGTGACAGATGCCGAGCTTTTAAACTCGGATCTTTCACGTACCCAAAACAACCTTAAAATGCTACGATTTCACTTCCGAAACAAGGATGTTGCTCAATCCACTGTCACTACAACTCCCTGTGGAATGTCCCGGAACAACATATCGCCTATATTACGGACAGAAAATACCAATAAATCAGCGCACATTAATAAAGAGACCATACCAGTAAACTCCATACACCTCACAGCCTTTACAAGATTATTAAATACTGCAATTGATTCACCTGGTCGAGAGGCCAGACTTACACAAAGGCTACAAGCTGACTTTGAGCTAATGAAAGTAAAGCTATCAGAAAGCTACCCCGAAGAAAAGCATGAAAACGGGACTAACAATCGAACAAGGTTAGTTTTGGGGTCACCTCCCAATGCCGAATTAAGAACTATAAGCTACCAACTAAAATCCAGCCCTCAAGAAAAGGAAGAACGTACACTGATCACCTCACCAAGGCGAGAAAGAAGTGTCCCTAGTTTACACCGGTCCCATGTGCTGAGAGATTATCGAGCTGAAAAAGCGGGAGGGATCTCGCTTAGACCAAAGTCAGTGACAAACAAAAGCGGTGAAAATGCGCCAAATTGCTCGACCCCCGTTAATGCCCATAAACTTGATTCGGCTGTTACAGGACGAGAGAAACAACGTCTGCCATTTCAAGCGGACATCTCCGAATATAATGACCTTTGCAAGCCTAAATTGCCTAACCCAATGGACTCAATTTCCGAAGCTAAATCCAATCTTTCGGTCGCTGCAGCAATACAAATACACAACAACGTGCTAGCAGCAACATCTCAGGCTTTAATACCCTTTATAAAGCTATATGAGAGTATGAATGAAACACTTCACAATAATGGTGCAATTATTGGACATCTGACAGAAAAAGTATCTCTGCTGGAATACAACTTCAACTTGCAGTTGGAACAACGAACAAAAGAACAATTAGAGATAGAAGACGGCCTCAGAAAAATATTCCAGCTAATTGGAAAAAACTCAAATGAAGCAAAGATACAAATGGACGAGCTGTCGACATTTATGCAAAAAACTCTTTTGCATTCAAGTCCAGCCCCAATAGAATTGCTTAATTCAGAAAATGGAAGCTGTCAACATATAAACGCGGGTGACTCAGCTATACTGCCAACAACATTCCCTGGGAAAACAGTACAGGTGAATGTTCAAGGTATTACTTACCCCCGAGCAAAAGTCGAAACAAATGCAATAAAAGAGGTGTCAAAAGTGAAAGAAACAGGCCATAAAACCGACACTCCTATGAAACCTCACACCCTTCTAGTAGAGGACTCTCAACTGCCAAAAGAAAGAGAAATACACCAAAGTTTAATAGGAAAAGTCCCTCCTAGCATCTGGGACCTTCCCCTAGCAGCACCAAGCTGCTCAAATTTAAAGGCTTCTTTCGGTATCTTTCATGGGGGTGCAAAAAACCTGCAAAATGGAAAGACTTCAAGTTCCTCACAAAATAAAAAATCAGGAGGTCCTCAAAGTAGTGCCTCACATATTAAAAAGAAATAAAAGACAAGACCTATAACAACCCCAAAGCAATTGCCGACTTCAAAGAAATTCATCAGAAACCTAACAACGCCCCCTAAATCTAAAGTTTTTGTCCGTGACAATATGACAGGAAAATTGTCAATGAGTCAGTCTCTATTCCAGGCCCCGGTCTCTAGTAGAGAAAACAGCAAAAAAAAAGAAGAAGAAGCAAAAACAGTCAATCCTTCATCTCTGAAGAAAACTACGCAAGACCATGACATTAAGCTAATAAAACCAAATCCAAACAAGCGAAGGAGGGTCGTTTCAGATTCTGACAGTGACTCGTCCGCAAATAACCTTGAAGAACTCTGCAACCTATCCACCTACTCACAAGAAGTGAGTGGGGACTATGGCCATGTCATCGATGACGACATGGCTAATAGTGATAAAACCCTCCTTGAGCATCATATTCAAACATACAACAATCCTTGGAAAATAAAAGAAAATCAAAAAGGTCTGCCAACACAACAGACTGAGAAACACACACCAAATGTAAGAAAGTCTGACAGTAAAATGGCCGGAGGAAAACGTCTTTACTTAAATACCAGTAAGGAAAAGCTAGTTACTGTACTAAATCCAAAGCGCACTATTGCTCAGAATCACAAATTCAGGGACACAAGAACAAAATATACCACTAGTAGACATGACTGTGCCATAACATCAAAGAAAATCAAATTGACCAATGTGTTGGCCGACGATTCTGATGTAAATTTGAACCGTGGCAATGTCATGCGCCTTCTGCATTCAGTACCTTCTTTAAGGTCAATTTCCTCTGACGACATTCAAATTGTTGAATATTATTCCGAAGAAAGAGTCGATTGCGTATTACTACATGTCAACTCACAAACAGTTAGAAGATCTATGATGGGGGCAAGAGAAGACATACTACGGCTCGGCTTTGAAATTCTCGAATATCCTGAACCAACTAAACAGAACAGAGATAATCCCTCGGAGGAACATGAACAAAGAACCATCCTGAGTCATCGGCGCGAGCAGATTCGAAGGCGACTGAACTCAAATTTGATACCTGCCAAGACTAACAGGATTTCACAACATGACACGAGAAAATACTAACTAGATAACGGTGGATCAGAGGACGTCAACACCCTGATCTCATGGAACACCAGAGGATTTGGCCACTTATATAACAACTTTCCAGTAGACCTCCAGGACAATTTTATAATATGCCTGCAAGAGACCTGGATGCGCCAGCTTCCCGTAAAAGACGGTTACCACATATTAATAAATCCTGCAAGCAAAAATGCGAGAGGTCGCCCGTCCTCAGGACTACTGACAATGATAAAAATAGGAACAGGTTGGGAAGTGGCGGACTCATCAAATCCCAATGGTTATGTACAGTCAACATTACTCGTAAGAAAAACTAGCGAACCTAGAAAAGATTCCAGCTCATCTCAACATCTTCTGTTGGTCAACGTATATTGGAACCCTGCAAAGATCTCGACAGGGGTTTTTATCTTATCAATAACAACAATAATCGACACAAACCAAAGGAATCTCCATAACTTGTGGATAATTGTGTGTGGCGACTTAAACACATCTTGGTTTAATGGAAACCACCTGGAAACCAATCAGCGTCGTAATAAAGATCTAAAGGACTCTTCTAAAAAAGCAAGATGGCATGAGGCTATGGAAGCCAGAGATTGTACCATGTTAAACGGCAATGTGCCGGGTGATACTCCACCGCAAACTACGTGGATGAACATGGGACAAAAGAAAACACTGGACTATATCTGGGTTTCAAATAACCTGATGTCGATAATCACCAACCTTCAGATCACGCCAACGAAAAACAGCGACCACTTTCCGTTGAAAATGTACTGGCAACCCAACTGTAAGCGTCTAAGTGGCACGGCATGCACCGATCTAGAGGTAAATACCAGCCGCATTAGACTTCGGATGTCATCAAAACAGATACAGTACCTTACTTTCGATTTTCAATCAAGAAATGAAGCACCCACAGCCTTTATCGACTATCCTGCCATTCTCCAAACTGTGACCAGCTCCTATCCAAGAAAGAACATGTCAGTGTCTGCACATAAACACACATGGAGTGTACTTCAGAATAATGAGAAAAAAAAACTGAGGAAAGATCTGAAGGAATTACGAGCTGGGAGTAGTATCAATAGAGTAGCAAAAATCAAACATCGAAAACAATTATATCGAAATTGGACAATAGCTTTTGCCCTCCAACGTGACCAAGAACGTGGTGAGGAGATGTTGTCCCTGATAAGATCTCAGAACACCAGAGACATTTGGAGAATTTTAAATATGGACCAGACAAATCGAGCTGAAATCATGGCCAACGGCATACCCGAGGCAGTTTGGGTAGCGCATTTTGGAAACGTCTTCTCGTCCACAAGCAACACGTCGGTGGTTGAGAAAAACGATGAAAAAGTGTGCTGGGACACTGCAGAGACCGTGGAAAACATAAGTGGCGCTATAATAAAATTAAAAAACTCCCGAGCAGCCGGCCCAGACGGTATTTCGAACATCATGCTTAAACAACATCCTCAAGTATGGGCCAAGTTCATAGCTGATCTATTCGCGACAATAACCTCCTCCAGGACAATTCCGCCATCCTGGTTGGAAGCTATAATTGTCCCGATCTACAAAAAAGGCAATAGAGACGAACCCGCAAACTATCGCCCTATTGCGCTATTGGATACCCTCGGGAAAATCTTTGCTACGTTCCTACAAGAAAAGATCTCAGCTTGGGCCTGCCGCTGTGGACTAAACGATGTACGACAAACTGGTTTCACAAAGGGAGTAGGCACTGAAAACAACCTTGCTATACTTAATTTATTAAAGTTGGAAACTCTGAGAAGTAAGGGAAAACTGTTTTTTGCATTTATAGATATGCAACAAGCCTTTGACGGAATCAACCGAGAAAAACTCTGGGGAAAACTAAAAAAATGGAACTGTCCACCGAACATACTAAATCCCATAAAAGCCTTACATGACTCTACTTCAGTAAGAATGAGGCTGAACGAAAGCGGAGTTCTTTCTGAAGCCATTACAACGAAAAAGGGAGTGAAGCAAGGCTGCCCTTTAGCAGCGGTCCTCTTCAAACTATACATTGCAGATGTGTCAGTTACACTAACAAATACTCACTGCTTTCCTCCCAAACTTAATGGCAATCCTGTAAGCTACTTGATTTACGCCGACGACTTCGTCCTAGTTGACAAAACGCAAATAGGGCTACAGAGGCTATTAAATACATTAAATACCTACATGATGGATAACGACTTAAAAATCAATGTCGATAAAACAAAAATTTTGAAATTATGTCATGGCGAAGGAAAAAAAAATAAGAACTTCAGATGGATCTTGAACAACGTCCCAATCGAGGAAGTGACCTCAATCCGATACTTGGGTATTCCATTTTCTATATCAATAAGAGAATGGAGCTGGGTGTCTGAACTCGAAAAAAGAATAAAAACATTGTCCCTACAAGGTGCAAAGATACACTCACAATTTGGAAAATTCTCCCTGATTCCAGTACGACCCTTCTACCAACAAAAGGTGATACCATCTCTGACGTTTGGTGCAGAGACAGGCTGGAACATCGATTTTAAGATCTGGTCTAAATTTGAGGGTTTATTCTGGCGTCGGGTGCTAAGATTACCCAAATACCTGTCAGTATCAGTAATCCGTAATGAACTGGGACTTGAACCAATGTATGGAGCTGTCATTTGGAAATCAATGACTTTATTACGAAAGATGTCGTCAGAAAAGGTTGAGCCAGCATTTAAACTGTTCATCACACAAAAAAACTCAAACACCTTACAAGAAGTATGGGTCAAAAAAGTAACATCAACTATGCAAGCTGTAAACATCAATATGGAGATGCTAATAGAACGACCTCAAAACGCAAAACAAAAACTGAGACGTCAGCTCTGGATCGATAACACGGAAAAACTTAATGAACTAAAGACTGCCATAGACTTGAGCATGATTCCGAATAAATTAGATTGCTTACCGAAATACCTAAGCACATTCCCGTCTCACCATCATAGAGATAGCTTTTTGCGGTTAAGAACAAACCTCCATAAAACTAGACAAATGTGCTTTCTCCGACACATCGATAACGTAAAAGATCCTTCTTGTAGGTTTTGTGGAAATTACCCAGAATCATTAAAACATCTACTGACTGTTTGTCACTTACTGAAAGACACAAGGTCTCTCTACCTACTTAAGTTCGCCCCCCGAACCGACTGTATAGAAGAACTGTGGCTGAAAATTTTAAGTGGGACCTCAGTTCACTTGACTTGTGCAGTTATAAACTTTCTGGAGCAAATTATGAAATAATGATCTAACAAGTTGCTATCTCCGGAGGTTAACTCTACTGCAGGAGTGAAGTGACTGAGGAAGAAAGTTGGAAATAAATTGTAATAAAAGTTTGTAAGAAACTAGAAATTGCAAAAAAAAAAAAAAAAAAAAAAAAAAGTCCTTTCCTATGGTGTCCACAATATGGTGGGGATTTACCCTCTCAAAAAGTAGTTGCTGGGAATCAGGTGCCCACTGGCAGAATTATTGTTGAATGATTGCTGCCTTCCTTGGGACTGCCACTCTGGATGGAGCCATGGCCCTGGGGTTGCAGAGTTTGGGTGGTTTGGTTGACAGGTTCAACCATAGGGATTCCTATATGGGTCACATAAGATAGACCCTCAACTGGGCCGACCCTCCTGGCTGCCACACCATAAGTTCATGCCTCTTCTCTGCTGTGGTATGCTCCCCTTTAGACCAGGGACTCATCCGCAACCTAGTTCCTTGTGTTCTAGCACCTTGAAGTGATTCATGTGCTCGATGGGGTTGCCAATAAAAATCTCAGACCAAATAACCTGACAGACTCAAAGAATATGGCAAAGTACTACTATATTCTAAATTTAATAAAGTAGGGTAAACTGGCAGACATCAGACTGATGCATGCACACTCACACACAAACTTGATTACACAGAGCTTTTATACCCCAATATGTGTCATCTATGACATCATCCTACGTGGTGAACTATAAACCCTATTGACAGTATGGATTGGTTAGGGCCACATATCTATTTATAGAATATATAGGGGTTAGTACTTCATTAGCTGTCTCTTATCGCTGATGCATGCTTCAAACTACCTCTAAATACGTATAATACTGATTATAGCAGACAAAATGGTAGCAGATTGGTCTATGCAACATTGTATAGCAGGTTGTGCCATAGACCCACTGATTGGTTAGCATTCCCACCCAACTTTGGATCTTTGGCTCAGCTTGCAGCGCGTATGCAAAACGAAACCAGGTGCTTGAGTCACATCAGATTACACTTTCCCAATTAGTCCATTATCTCTCATCAGTCTGGCCATGAGTCAGAGTTTCCCATTTGTAGCTGACCTTGTAACCTGCTCTCTATTTGGGAACATTCAAGGGAGCGTAAGCACATTGCTATCTTCATCCACAGATTAATGAATAGCCCTTGTTTTTGCCTTCTGGATCACGTGTGAGGAAACTGAAATTGTGTCCATTTTGACCTCCTATTTAATGCTATTTGATTTAATTATGCTGGGTGGCATTGCTCCTCTTGGCCTCTAGAGACTTGCTCACTCTATCTTGTAGAAACCTTAACCGTTGTTAATTGGCCAATTCTTTGGTTCTTTCAAATGTGTTCTTCTTCTTTAATCTAATAGAAATATATCTCAGGTCCATGACTTATCTTTGTGCCTCCCTTTGTGCTTTGCAGCTTTTCCTTGAAATAACATCCTTGATCCCAGGCCAACATAGACTCCTCTGTGTTTGTACAATAAGCTGTTTTCCAGCCTGTCCTCGCCCTGCAGCCGTGGTCTGTTTCTGAGGTAGTTGAATTGAATATTTGCACTAGCCGGCATCCATTTTTCTATCATGGCTTTCCTTGCCACGTTATATTTTCCTCTATAGCAAGCTTCTATGTGCATCATCTGCCTTGCGTTGCTGCGTTTTTACACTTTTTGGTGAAATGTTACAAGTTACTTCATTCTTCTTTGTGTATATGATTATTTTATCATTACTTTATCATTTTGTCCATGTTTCTCTTATCACTTCAGTTACATTGTTATTCTTCAGTATTTTTAAATTGTTTCAATATGTACTTGTATATCTTCTTTATGACATCACTCTGCCAATGTCAGATTTCACTCAGCCTGCATGATGTCCAGTGGTGTGTGCTGACATTCCTCCACACTACATCCTTCCACTCCTTCAGTGCGAGGATACATTTGATACGGTTGTCTGAGTACATATCGTCTTTCTTACACTCGAAGTGGTAGCACATGGAGTCCCATATAGGGCCCTTCTCCTGCTGTTCCAGTATGACAGCAGTGATGGGGCGGGAGTTAGGATAATGCTTCCACCTGCTCCTCTACATTCTTCCCTCTAGTCAAGTCCTTAACCATATTCTTCTAATCATTCTCCTTTATCTTCTCTTCATTCTGTCATTTCTTTGGGACCCCTTTCTTTGTCACTCCCCCTAAGGTGACCTGCAGTCTGTATATGTTAAACCACACTTCAGGTCGTTTGGCAGCAGTCTCCTGATTGTGGACAAAATATCTAAAGCCTTACATATTTGTTATGATTCCTGGTATAGTAGAACGTCGTTCCTGGAGGTGCAAGGGTATTTTTCTTTATATTCACATGGGCACTTTCATAATTTTGGTATTTAGTATGGTATTTATTTAATATGAATTCAGCCAATTAAAGAACATTACAACATTCAAGGTCATAAAAACATAATAACACATCAGATAAAAGTAAGAACATATAAAAAGACAAATTAAAACCAGATAACATCAGATAAATCTGTTAAAATAGCTAAACTAAATTCATAAAAATTCATCATATGGAATATTAAGTTTTGATCATTTCCAAACAATAAAAGTTTCCACATATCAGACGTGTTCATGTCACATTCTTTGGCATAATCTAGTATTGTTGTTTTCAGCAGCCGTTTAGTCTTTGCATGAGTATTTTGGAGCCAAACGTACATTCTCATTGGCCCATCTAGAGTATACTCAGCTCATTGCTGCTATCGGGCTAGTCTCACACAAAATCATATCTGTCTCAATGCTTCTTATTAACTCCACTATAAAGGTGTTATTATGGAGGGTACAGAGTTTCACGAATACCATTGCCATTTTATATTCTAGAAAATCAATGGCACTCAAAAGAAGGCACTCTAATAGAAGGTATTATCTAGGTAGCGATTTAGGCATTCTGAATAACCTTTCCAGAAGTTTCGCTTCAAACTGATTGATTTCATTAATAAATCCTGCACCCCATATTTCTGCCGCATTGAATAAGCAATGAAGCTCTTTAGAAGAACACAGGAGCAGAAGGTTTTTAACTGAAAAGCCTTCTTGTTGACCAATAAAGTTACTTATAGAAATAACAATCTGCATGCATTTAAATTTTGTGTCCATCCAGTCTTTTATCCAGCAGAGTTTTTTTTATCATTTGTTACGCCTACATATTTGTAACATTCTACAATCTCAATTTGTTGATTCATAATCATCCGCTATAATTGAGAGAGTGAGGACATTTCATTTTGCCTGGGAAGGATATTATTTAATTTTACTGATGTTAATTTGTAATCCATTTAACCCTGCAAAGTTTTCCAGTGCTTTTAATTTAGTTTGTTAGCCTATAGGAGCATAATCCAGGAGCAGCAGGTCGTCTGCATAACCCATATAGCCCAATCTAAGGGTCCCTATTTTAATGTCATCTGTTAATAAGGAATAAAGATCTACCATTAGATCGGCCAGATAGAGATTATAAAGAGTCGCCACATGAATGCACCCTTGTTTAACTCCTCGCAGAGTTAGTATAGGATCACACAGGTTACCTTAGTTGGTGAGGTGTATTCTCACTGATGTTCCAGTATAAAGAAGTTGGATCATACTCAGTAATCCAGCAGGAATGCCCCAAGTTTTTTGTTTTGCAATTCATCTTTCACATATGATAGTGTCGAATGCTGCTGTGAAATCTATAAAAGCAGCAAAAACTGGGAGATTGCTGTTTCTCCATGAGCATTCAATAGCTGTTACTTAGTACACTATGTTGTGCATGGTGGAGGACTGAGCCATACATTCAGATTGGTTGGAAGGAAGAATATTAAATTCTTCTATGCATGATTTCAATTAAATCTATAGGGTTTTTGCAAAATTCTTTACAGGGATGTCTAGCATCGATAGCACCCTCTAGTTTCCTGGCTCTTTCCATGTCCCTTTTTTATATACTAGGGAGAATAATACTTTCCCGCCAGGAGAGGGGTATTACCCTATGTTCCCCAATCTGTTGGAACAACATATGGAGAGTCCTCATTTTGCATCTTCTCACCAGTTCCAGCATTTATATCAATCATGATTTTCATCCAAATACCTTTCTTGGCTGTCTTCAGCAGTGTGCGGAGTGTTGTAGATCCACTCACCTAATCTTATGTAATGTTAATGTGGTGTATAAATGTGTTCTATATTGTTTTAAAGTGCAGGGGAGGAAACGTGACCCTGGCAGAGAATCAATATAACCTATAAATAGAGAAAAGAAAGAGGATCCAAAGGTAGGAGCCCTCCGTCCCCTGCACACTGTCAGTATTCCAGAGTTTAACGATTGATACTCTTTTAGTAAAATAAATATAAGAACAAACAATGTTAGGCATTAAAGCATAACAGTTTAACCAGTACAAGGAAATATATTGTCATAGGGTCATTCGATGCAGAAAACAAATTCAATGTCAAGTAGTAGATGCTGTACAAATGAGCATCAATCATGTATGCAAACAGTTCAAAATGGAAAGGCTGACACGTTTCGGGATCAACATCCCTTCTTCTTGAGCCAAAAGGTATAAACTAAAAAACAGTGAAATAAATAAAGAATATGTCAAGCTACTGAAAAATAGATGGACATACGTTTTTTGTTCAAGGACAGCGAATTCAAGACAAAGCATTAGTAGCAAACCATGGTGAATATGCTTCAATGGATAAAGCTGGTACTTATGCGAAAAAAGAAACTCATTTTAGGTTTGAAGTATCAACAGGAAGCTGCTGTGACCATTATGTAATTAAGTTCTCTATGTTTAGATAATCTACTCATTCATGTCTGGTGTTTGTATATTGCCATATATAGCCAATGTTAGGATTGTAATAGATGAAGATGGAAATAAGCATACCTTATAGTAGTTGGGTGAAGATGCCTATGCTGGGCAAGTTAATGTATCAGAGTTTTCCGAATCCACAGACGATACTGGGGTAGAGGATTCTCCTGTTTTCAGGTACGGAACCTAAGTATAGGCAGAGTGCATGGGTATTCAGCGAGAATTCTAATTAAAGCTATAACATGATGTAAAAACGGGTTTTACAGGGGAAAGTTGTCAGTAGACAATACCATGTCAGTGATTTACTGTTCTGACTCGAGTAGAAATATATGTAATCTAAAATACCCTCCAAACCATGATGGACATATAATTATGCAGTAACAAATCTAATATGACTGCTATTCTCAAAAGCATTTCTATTCTGGCATATGAACCTCTGGTCTTTGTACCCAAAAAGATAAGGGCATGTGAGATAATATAAGTAAAATACAGGCTTACTTATTCTCAGTCACGAGGTCCGTGGGGTAACTGTGTTGCTGAGACCTAGGTGTACTGGTGATTAAGTACAAAAACGCTTCTTCAGTTTAAATCAAGGCTCCTCGCCATAATTGCCTATAATCTGAGAGATGTAACAATACAGTATCAATCGCTATTATAGTATTCCATCACAAGTATACTGCCGATTGGGATCGCAGTGTATTCCTCACTTCCTATTCTTACCTTCTAATGCTGTTTCAGGATTGAAACGTAGTCACCTCGCTGTGGCTACCAGAACGTTACTGATTGCGAAATTGGGTTGCAGTAGCCGCGCGTGTCACCGAGCGGGCGATGCGTCCCAAGAGTAAGCTGCAGTGTGTATGAGGCGTCTCCCTGGAAACTTTACAGCCCGCTACAAAGTTAGCGCGTGCAGGGTAACTATAGTAATTGCATGTACTCAAGTTGAAATCGAAAGAGGACTATTCTAAATGTTTAGACGACGTGCAGGATGTCATTAGAGCAATGAGTTCTGTGGACACCATTTTACAGTGGTTCTGAAAACACACTCACTTACCGGAATGTGGATTGATATTAGCACGTGGTCGTGGGTGCTAAAGGACAACGGGGGACAGTTAACATAAATTACCAGAGCCCTATTCCCTAAGTACATAGACAGAGGAAGAGACAAAGACCAAGCGATCAGTCTAAAGTAGATTTTTAAAAAAAATTATTTGTCTGTGTCAATTACATTACGGTCACAGTTTGATGGGCTACATGTTAAGAGTCAATGACTACTATGTGCTAAAATGATGCATACAACATAACAATTAGGTTGACAAGACCCGGACTTTCATCAGCTTAACAATTGTTCCACTGTGGGTTAGTGCATAATACGGATTAAGTTATCTCCGTATCCCGGTAATCTTATGCATTTCCTTATTTAGTTTACAGTCAATACATAGACTATTTCCATTGGTGCATTCATAGCGGAAATAACTCCCAAGTTACAAAGTCACAGTGACACCAGGTGGTAATGCTTATTGGAGTCAATCTTTAAACACTCTCTTGGCAACCTTTACTGGACTTTGTTCCCGGCGAATTATTTCTTTTTAGCTTTTTTATGATTGTAGGGTTTGTCAGCTGTGGTATTGTGTCAATACCTAGATTGCCATAGGTAGGGTTAAGTCATTTTTCAAATTTTTATACATTTCCACTTGCAACTCGCTTTAAAATATTTAAATTCTTATGAGTGTCAAATCATTTTCTTCACACTTGGTTACTTTTTCAAAATCCTTGGTGTATTTATTTCATATACAGCACTTTTTTCAATTTTTTCTCTCTACACGTGTTTCACCTTTGTTAATTTCACAAAGGATCTTCAGGAGAGATATAATTGCTGTCTTTTCTTAAAGAGAAGGGTAAACATACATTTTATTTTTTAATTCACAGGAGGATAAAATATTTAACTTGAAAAACAAATGACAAATGCTTTTACATTTTCTAAACATTTTTCAAAAAACAAGTTGTTGACAAAATAATTCCATGTATATGACACTCACCAATTTTACGAACTTTAGGTTTGTTTTGCCTCAATTTTACCATTCAACTTTGCTTTATGTACTTCCTGTTGGTTAGCTTTTAAATTTCCTTTGGGTGTTTTATACCCTATTTAAACAAGAAAGCACATATAGGTATATTTTTTAAAGTTTTGGTTAAGTTAAGTTTCCTTGGCTTACCTGTTACTCTGTGGTGATCCGCTTGTCACCTAGCTCCATTATTTACTGGCAATTTGCGCGTTATATACTGACTTTTGCATGTGACGGCATCACGCTCGCATTTTTGCGTGCGCGGTGACGTCATCACGCGGTTACGTGCGTCACGGCGGCTATTATTAAATGCCGCAATAGCAAAGGGACAGAAATAACACGTTTTACTTCATCATATATTTTGTTTGTGTCATGTTTTTGGTGCTGGTAAGGAAAAAGTCAATTTCATCTACAAGAACAAGAAAAGGTAGAAAGTAGGTCAGTCATTGGTTGTATTTCAGATGAAACATCTAAGTGAGAACTCCTCATTGAGTCCTTTAGGGTTCAGAGTGTCCAGTAGGTCTATCCAAAATGTTTCTCTGCGAGACAGCGTTGACTGGTAGTCACCCCCTCTGTATGGTTTTTTGACCACTTCCAAGACCAACAATTTTACTTGGGCTACAGTGTGTTGCTGTTGCACAAAGTGCCTTGCCAGCGGAGATTTAATGTTTTTGCATCTAATATTAGATTTATGCTCAGTGATTCTGCCTTTCACTGGTCTAGTGGTCTGTCCCACATACAACTTGCCGCAAGGGCATTTGATTGCATAGATCACGCCTAATGAGGTGTAGGTGGCAAAATCTCTGAGTTAATATTTTTTACCCGTCTGTGGGTGTATCACAAATTCAACTTTTATCACATTGTTGCAATGTGAACAGGCCAAGCAGGGGTGTGTTCCTTTCTTTCTTGTGCTCAACAGCATTTATTTTTCTTTTGGAGGTTTCTCGGCTCTTACTAATGTGTCCCTTAGATTCTGACCTCTTTTGAAGGCCATCATCAGGGATTTGGGGAAAAGTTTGTGGAGTAGTGGGTCACTGTGGAGAATATTCCAGTGTTTTTTGATTGCTCTTCCTACTTGGAAGCTTTGGCGAGAGTATTTGGAGATGTATAGTAGTGGTGTCTCCCTATTCTTAACTTTAGGAGTAAGTAGTTGTTCCTTAGCTAGACCAGCCAATCTCTCTTTCACCTCATCCAAAATAGTGTGTGGACAGCCCCACTTTTCAAATTTCTCCAAAAGATTTGTGCATTCCACATCAAGGATTGCTGGATCGGAGGTGATTCTTTTGAGCCTTGAAATGTGGCCATAGGGCAAACTGTTCAACATTGTTTTAGGGTGAAAGCTTGAGAAGTGCAATAGATTGTTAACATCAGTTGGCTTGTGATAGGCATCGGTGGTAATCTGATTGTTCTTGATCTTCACGCAGACATCTAAAAAGTGTATCTAGGGTCTCCCTACTTCCATTGTAAATTTGATGCTTTGATGTGTCGAATTCAAGTAGTTGAAAAAAGAAGTCAATTCTTCTTGCGTCCCACACCAGATCCCGAAAACATCATCAATGAAGCGCTTCCACATCAGTATCTTGCTTGACCACTCCACATTCTCCAGCACATGAGTATGCTAAAACCTGTACATAAATGTGTTCGCATATACTGGGGCCACTGCTGACCCCATGGATGTCCCCATGACCTGCAGGTAGTAATTACCTTGGAATTTGAAGTAATTATTGTTAAGTATTAAACTCAGTAGATTCATGATAAGCTGAGGGTCTCCTCTGGTTGCTTGTGAGTTCAGTAGTAGCTATTCTATAGATTGTATCCCTTCCTTGTGCGGGATTGAGGTGTACAGACTACAAACATCCATACTAAATTGTATGCAGTCCTCGCTCAATGATCTCACTTCTTGGATACAGTTGATAAAATCAGTGGAGTCTTTGAGATATGTTGGAATGACTTGGATCAATGGTTGCAGTAAACGGTCAATGTATATTGCCAGTGGATCGACTATGCTATCTGTGCCAGCCATTATGGGTCCCAGAGGTGGATTGGTTTGGTTTTTGTGAATCTTAGGTACTCCATAGAACACTGGTGTGATTGGATGTTGATTGATTAAAAATCCACTGGTTTTGCTGCTGATCCATTCATTGTCAAGGGCTTCCTCCACTGCTATTTCAATAAGTGATCATATTCTCATAATTGGATCTCCATCCAATTTTGTGTATGTGTTCGTGTCATTGAGGAGTTCTAGGCATTTTTTTGTGTACTCCATTGTGTCCATTACCACTATGGCACCACCTATCTCAGCTGGTTTTATGGTTAGGTCTTCATCTTTGGCTAGTGCCTCAAAATGGTCAAGTTGGCATTTCTTAACATTGTGGGGTGTTGATATTTGATAATTGATCTGTTTCAAGTCAGAGAGGACATTCTTTTCAAAAAGATTCAAGATGGAGTTCTGGACATGTGGGTCAAAGTTGCTTTTGGGTCGAATCTCTAGTGTTTCACCTTCAGAATGAAGGATTTCCAGGTCTTCATCTGATTCAAAAAAGATTTTAAGTCTTCATTTTTTGAGTAGCCTATGAAGGCAGATCTTTTCCTCAAACAGGGTGGTGTTGTTTGTAGGGATAAATGATAATCCACGGTTTAACATTTCAAGTTGACCACTAGTGAGAATTTTGTTAGGAATGTTTACGACTTTCTTTTTGATTTGCCTTGCCCTCTCCTCGTTTTTCTTTTTGTTTTTCTCGAAGTCCTAAAAAAACAAACTCCAGCCCCGTTTGGTCTTGGTGATGCAGAGGGTGATGTTGTTCCTGTGGGATCCACTGGTCGTTCTCCTCCCTCTGGTGTTGGTGTAGCACTCCTATCTGCGTCTGTAGTTGGGCCAGTGGCATCTGGTTGTGTCGGTTCACCTATACTGCTGGAACTACTCCCGTTTCCTGAGTTAGAGGAGACTGGATTTCTAGGTTTTGTTCTGTTTAAATTGTGGTGATGATAATACTCCTGCCAGCTGTACACAATGTCATTAAAATAATTGAAAGTATCCCTTTTAAATGTTCTAAGTTTCCTTTGTTCAATGTCGGATTTGTAGATTTGTATGATGAAAGTTTATCATTGATGTCTATCAGTGTCTAGCTGTGTCCCAAGATGATCTTTATAAGATAGAATCCCAGCAATACCAACACAAGTATTGCTCTGAGTATTTTGAAAGCATTGGCCAGCCAGGTTTGAATCCATGACAATAGAATTGAGAACCAGTCATCTCCAACTGTCTCATCAGCTTCATCTTCCATCTTTGTATGCAGGGTTATCAGCATAGTTACTGCTTCTGTCAGCGTTCCATTTTCTCCACATTGGATGGTATGAATGTACAGCTAGCAAGCCCGACCTTGGCGCTCATGCCTCTTTCAATTGCTGTAATTATGTCCAGGACATACCTGTTCTGGAGAGTCATCAGCCTGATGGCTCTCAAGTCTTCTCCGATTGCATTGAATCCTTTTATTGTGGCATTAATCATCTGCAGCAGCTCCCATCAGGTGATTTGCAGCCACTTGGAGTTCACTGCAGTCTGGAGTCCAGGCATAAATAAAGATGTCATTATCATTGCTGTCTTGCTGAACAGTTTGTGTTCATCTGGAATGTAATCATAAGCCTTCATTTATCCTGATAAAAAGTAGTTCTCTCTTTTCATCCGGTGAAGAATAAGCAGCCTCTTTATTCTCTGGTGTTCATTCATATTGGGTAATTCACAGATATTGAGATCACCTTGAGTGATCACTAATGCTAGAACATGTATTAATACAATGGAACATATTCCTCTCCAATATCGGTCCATCAGTACAGCAGTTTTTTCATTCATACCTTGGGCCCAAGTGTCTGTCCACAGCCTAGGTTCTCTCCGACTAGAACTGAGCCTCCATTATTGAAGCATGTTGTTGCATTCTTCAATGGAATTATAGATACTGGTCCTGCTTCATTGTCGACCCATGTTAATAACTTGGAATACTTGGCCCATGATTCTAGGCATCTGTCATTCACTATTTGCAGTATGACTACTGGTTCTTTCTTCAATAAATTTGCAAGGCACTCCTGACCTTTCAGTCATGTCTGAGCAATCCATCCTCTTCATTTTGACAATGTGTACCCGTTCTTCAATCTGAGATGGATACATACATTTGTTGCTTGTCCACACCATCCCATCTTCAATCCTTTTGTCTTTACATAAGTATCTTTATATGGAAATCTTCCTCTTGATTGCCATCATAAAGTTGCCAATTTTTCTCCAAATTGTCCTCTCGTTGTACACGCTCCTAGATTGCTGAGACATATTCCATCATGTGCACGCATCTCTTTGGATTAATGTTGTTGCTGCATTCATGGCATACAGTATTAAGGAACAGACATAGCAGCTTTCATCTGACATTCCTTCTCCCATCTCCTTCATGTGCTGATTCCATAGGTTATTCTTTAAATGAGTCGAAATATCAAGATATGTGTTTATATCTTCAGTATCTTCCCCAATATCCCTTATAAATCGAAATTGATGTCTTGTAAGATTATAAGGGATACTGTTTGTGCTTTCATCAGGGGCAATAGTAATTGTTTAATTGTTCCCCTCCATGTCTGTATCATTTCCTATAACATGTTAAAATGCCTTAAAGATCAGGAGGAAAATACAAATCATAACACCGAATGACAATGACAATTATTACTCCATGAAAGCTCATCGACTTTCTTTTTTTTTTAATAACACATTTTATTGGTTTTATTTATTGAAAACATCAACAATAAACATATCAGAAACATACAAATCTCACATACTACACAGGTTACCACCATATTTCATTGTTCGGTTTTACGGCTTGAGTCTTTTCGGGTACAGCCCATTATATATGGTCATCAGATCATGGTTCAGCTCCCACTAACCATCATGACATCTTTAAGTTTGCGTTAACACTCCTCCCTTTTTTTCCAGATCTTATGCAATTTCCCAGGCAGCCCCTTGCAGTATATACTCTGTTCTCCATCATGATACACGCATCCACATCTGACACCCATTGCTTGTATTGTGGAGTAATGTCCGAGCCCCAGAATTGTGCAACATTCCTCTTTGCCAGGCTGGTGGCCGTTGAAAACAGTAGTTTCTCATATCTCGTCATATCTCCGTTCTCCTCCACCTCCAATAGTACCAGTTTGGGTTCCACAGGTATCACATGGCACAAGACTGTCGATAGTCTATCGCAGCATCTCTGCCAGAAAGGTTGGATTTGTGGGCATTCTCATATGATATGGAAGAAGGTTCCTCCCTTCTGATGGCATCTCAGGCATATACCATATGTAGAATTTTCAGCTGTACAAGTCTAATTCTGGCAGAGATGGCAGTTTCTCTCAGGAACATTAGGGCAGTGGTCCAGTCCCCAGGCTGTAAGAGCCCTACGTCTCTATCCCATTTGGCTTTTAGGCTACAGAGAGCCTGTGTTGCAAATGAGGAGATTGCAGTATACATTACCGAAGTTGTTTTCACATCTATTCGTTCTAGAACAATATTTATTTCAATTGGCATGCATTCTGGCATGTCAGATACGTTAGGCAGATGTGCCTCCGTTAATGGAAGGCCAAACTTATTCATTAGGCTCTCAAAGAGTGCTATTTTGCCCTCATGTATTACATCATTGACCTTGTCTATACCAGCCGCCCCCCAATTCACCCACCTCGGGAGCGCATGAAGTTCGGGTAGGTGTCTGTTCCTCCACAGTGGCTGAATCAGTGTAATCTTCGCTTCCCAGCCTATGTGTCTATGTGCTTCCACCCATATCTGTGCCGTGTGCATCACCATTGTGCAAGGGGGAGGGTGTTTCATGGTCTGATGAAGTCTTTGTGGGGAAATACCCTGTTTTGCTCGCAGTTCTGCACAGATGTGTGGGAGCTCAGGGTCACAATGTAGTATGTCGTTTATTATCACCATTTGGGTGGCCCAGTAATATGTTTGCAGGTGTGGGAGTCCAATGCCACCCTCCCATATGGACCGTTGTAGGGTGCGCAGCGGCATCCGTGGCTGTCAACCTCCCCATAGCAGTTTCCCAAGTATTCTGTCAATTTTCCAGAATTCTACCCAGGGATGTGTAATGGTGCGTTCTGCAGGATGTATAGAAAACGCGGGAGGGCAAGCATCTTAAAGAGGGCTGCTCTCCCCAACAACGTATTCCCTCAGGTTGGCTGTGATCTGGATGCTAAGGTAGCATAATTGTTCCTTTTCCACCCGATATGGGCAGACATCCGGGATAAAGCAGTCTATCCCTTTTAACCGAAACAGTATTGAGTTGCCTCATTTCACTTTCACCCCACTGAACAACCCATATCTTCCCAATAACTGTGTAACAATAGGGCAAGAGACTGTGGGATCGCTCAGATAGATTAGTAAGTCATCTGCCTATAGGGAAACTCGATTGTCAGAGTCGGACGCCCACTGAAAACCCGTCCACAACTGTAATTCCCTCAACAGGGCTGCGAGCGTCTCCATCACCAGTGCGAACAGCATTGCAGACAGGGTACAGCCCTGCCTTGTCCCTTTGCCAAAATTGATGCTGCACGATAACCATCTATTCACCCTAATTTCAGCCATTGGGGAGTTGAATAGGAGCTTCACCCAGCTAACAAATTGTTCACCAAAGCCCATTTTGCACATTATCGCCCATTCAGCCTCCCAATACACCAAATCAAATGCCTTCTCGAAATCGATTGAAAGAAGTGCAAGAGGCTCCGGCAATGTTGGTGCTCTCTCAATGGCCACCTGAATCCTGCATATATTCATTCTAGTGAACCTATTGGGTATAAAGCCACACTGGTCTGGATGGATCAAGGACAAAATCACCCCTTGTAATCTATTTGCGAGTATCTTCGCCAGGATCTAGGCTTCGCCATTTATTAGAGAGATCGGCCTGTAGGAGCTACATTTATCGGGGGTTTACCTTCCTTAGGAATCACTATTATACGGGCTTTCCTCAGATCCTGTGGGAGAATGTCCTGTTCTTTCGAGTGCAGAAACATATTGAGCATGTGTGGTGCTACCTCACTTCCCCCTATTTTCTTCCACGTCTCTATTGAAAACCCGTCTGGCCCCAGAGTTTTCCCAGTTAGGAGTTGTGACAGTGCATCTAGCAGCTCCTCCTCTGTTATATCTTCTTCCAGGCACACTTTCTGCACCTTTGCCAATACTGGCAGCGTAATCCCTCCCAAAATAGTGGCATCAATAGGGCCCGTACAGGCACAATAGAATTCCTCATAATAGGCTGCGAAGGCCTCTGCGATATTCTGGTCAGTTGAGGCCTGCCCTGCATTTTCAGTGGTTATGTGTCTGACCTGTTGGTGCCCTTCATCCCTCTTCTTCAACCATGCCAGTAGTTTGCCTGCTTTATCTCCCACCTCATAGATCCTTGCACGCATGTGCTTGTTTCGCACAATTCAGTGTTACATTCTGCAATTTCTTCTGTGCCAGGATTATGGTTCTATTATCCTCATGCAGATGTGTGTTTGTGTACAATATTTTGGCATGCCGTACTTCCAGTTCGGCGGCTTCAACATCTTCTCTATGTGTTTTCTTGTGTGCCGCCGTCCACCCAATGATACCGCCTCTAAGGAAAGCTTTGTAAGCCTCCCAGAGCATTGCAGTGTTGTCAATCGAGTCTACATTCAGCTGAAAATACAATGCTGTATCCTCTTGGATTTTTTCAACCAAGTCGGGAAGGCCCATATATTAGTTGTTAAGTCTCCAGGTTGGTCGGGGGCAGGGTCTCTCGGTTTCGAGAAGCATCAGTAGCGGGGTGTGGTCCGAGATGTCCTGAGGGAGCAAGGTCGCCTCTGTTGCCTTGGGAATGTTTGCTACCAGCAAGAAGAAATAGTCTAGCCTGGAGAGTGATGCATGTGCACCAGAGTGAAATGAGTATTCGCGCTCAGTCGGGTGTAGATCACCCCATACATCTTTCAACCCTAGTGCCGATATAAAGGTAGCCAGTTTGGTGGGTATTGCAGGATTCCTTCCCTTCATGTGTGTTCGGTCTATTCATTGTCCATGACCTAATTAAAGTTCACCCCTACTATCCAATTCTCTGCTTCATTATTCACTAGTATAGGTGTAATGTCCTCTATCAGGGCTGACATGAGTGTAGGGGGTTCGTACACCGACAGTTTGGCAAAGGTCTGATTCCACAGTGTACCGTGTATACATACAAACCTCCCCCCTGTGCCTTGGGTTACATTGGAGATCACAAAGGGAGTTCTCTTATGTATTAGTATCAGGACTCCTCTTGAGCCCATTGTAAATCCTGCGTGTACTGCTGTGCGATAATTTGTTCTCTTGGAGAAGTGGCATGTTGTTCCCACGATGTGTGTTTCTGTGAAGAGCGCTATGTCTGAGCTATGCCTGTTTAGAAATTGTGTCACCAGTCTTCTCTTGATACCACTACCAAGGCCATTTAAGTTCCATGTTAGGAGCCGCAAGTGTTTTGTGGCTGATCTAGTGTTTGACGCCATGTGGAGCGTGAGTGTTTGTGTCCAACATGTCTTGCCCTCTACGCAAGGTGCTTTCTATTCCTTGAGATCTGATCACCCGTTCACAACTTGAGTCAGGTGCCAACAGTTGACCCGTGTTTAGAATAACATAAACCATCCCAAATCCCCCCTCCCCATACTCCATCCCATACTGAAGTATCTGTTGCCCCAAAAAATAAAACCTTTAACCAAACGACCAAACGACCCAACTTACAAGTGCTGGGTTGCAACAATCAGACAAGAGTATTACTTAACTATACGCTCAGTAACAACAATAAGGGGGGTTCTGTGCGGTCTGGGCCGCCAGATGTCATGACATCAGGTTCTATTGCAGCGTGAACAAAGTTTTGGCTTGGGGTTGGCTTAGTGCCTAATCTCCAAGCGACCCATCTGGGTTCGCTGACGCTGCATTCATATCACTCATTGTCTCCTTCTGGCAGTAGATCAAGCTCTTGTTGTGGGCATTCTGGCGGTGCACTCTCCGGTCGTGGCCAATTTCTACCATTCTCCTGTCTCTGGTTCGGTCTCCAGTCACCCTCAAGATGACTCTCTGCCCAGCTCCATGCTTCTCTAGGATTCGTGAAATGCACAGTTGTTCCATTATAATACATTTTCAGTTGTGCCGGGAACAAGTGTGCATATTTTATATTGAGAGATTGCAGGTGCTTTTTGAGTGGGTCGAAAGACTGCTTTGCCTTTTAGACCTCCTTAGAGAAGTCCGAAAAAACGCGATTCTAGATCCGTTGTATGTTATGGAGCCTTTCGATCTGGCCATCTGCAGCAGAGCATCCCGGTCCCTGAAGTTCAGGAGCTAGGCTATTATTGTGCGTGGGGGAGCTCTGGGGATCTGCCTGCCCGATGGGATACAGTGGGCATACTCTATTGAAAAAAACTTAGACAGAGTCTTGGGGGCAAATAGGTCCGCGAGCTATTGCTAGAGAAACAACTCCATGCTCGGGCCCTCTGCCTTTTCTGGCAGTCCTAAGATTCGTATGTTATTCCGTCTGGCTCTGCCTTCTCCCTCCTTCACTCGTTCCTCCAGTGCTTTGAGGTGTGCTAATGTGTCTATTATTTGGTGGTTCACAGTTCTCAGGCCATCCTCTGTTTCCGAGATACGGCCTTCGGCTTCTACCGTTCGGGTCGTCAACTTCTGTATGTCGTGACGTAGAAGCGACACTTCTGTGCTTATGCCATCTATCTTTGTTTCCATAGAGGTTCTTGACTTGGCAATAGCATGCATTACATCTTTTAGGGAGATGTGGTCTTCATTTGTTTCGATTGCCACCGCGGCTTGGCTGTGCTCTTGTTGGGGCGCCTGGGCAGGGGTCGTGTACTGTTTCATTTTACTCTGCGTAGTCACATTCTTTGCCCTGTCCTTCCCCATGATGTTGTAGCCTGTGTTGTCTTAGATGACTAAACTTGACATTGTTCTGGGCCTGAGAGAGGGTACTGCACTGGTGAGCCGTATCAGACCTTGTGTGCAGTATTGTTTGGGTATTCTGCAGGGTGGCTGGCTATGGACGTGATCGCTGGAACCCTGTCAATCAGCCCTGTTACAGTGATGGCAGCGGTTTTATGGATTCCCAGGTTTACACACTGACTTCAATGCTCTAGTGTGTATCTGTCACTCCTCTCTGGCATTTTAGCATGTGCTGCCAGCTTTGTGCAGTTGTCAGTGACTGTACCTTACCAATTGGAGTTGTGAGGATCACGGGCCCACCCTGCAGGGTCACTGGTGCCAACTGTGCATATCATCCAGGCCGGGTGGATCAGTGTTGCTGTGTGCTCCTTTGCTAGAGGTTGTGCTCATTTTGGGTGCCCTATAGTAGACTCGTGATCAGGACCAGTGAGGACAGAGTAGGTGCGTGGACCACACCAACCTATTGTTTCCAGTACGGGAGTGTCCGTGCCTCTCTAGTGGTCAGGGCATAGGTCTAATCGTCCCCTCTGCGCTCTGGGGGGAGCAACTTCTGATGCACCATCTGTTCGGGTGACATTGCCTGCGTTGTCAGGCGGTATCCTTCTGCCACTAGGATGAGATTCTACTCTGTCTACCCCCGTAACCAGTGTGTTCCTCTCTAGAGGTCCACTATCAGCCAGCCAGAGTCGGTAAGCACGATTTGCGTGCAGCAACGTTGCAAGCGTTTCTGTCGGTGGCTCTAGGCGTGGCAGACAAGAGTCAATGTTTGTTCTATCCCTCCAAGTTCGCAGTAAATGTTTTCCCCGTTGCCTCTCAAGACGGCACCTCTACTGCCATCAGGCTCACTTCCCAGCTACTGGCCACTTTTGGTGGTGGTTCAGGCCTATATACTGTCTCGATCAGGAGGTCAGCCTGAGCACATGGGAGTTGCCCCGGCTACTTAGTGCACTAGCTGGTTGTTAGTCCGGAAGGGACGGTCTAGACTTGTATTGCTCAGCCACGTTTCCACCTGCTGTGGGAGGGAGTGCGGTGTTCAGATATTCTATATGGTGGGGACACACTCTCTGCTCACCTTCAGTTTATCGCTGCTGTATTAATCATATCCTGCAGACAGCATAGCATGTTCTTCTGGCAGGGACATATTTCAGATGTTTGGTCTGTGGAGGCTGCAGCGCTACAGTTTATTAGTGAGCGGTTCCACTCTCCGTCTTAAGTTGGCTGGAAAGGCGGGTTTAGGTTTGGGTACCCGATCACTCGTTGTCACGCGGGCAGCAGATTGGGCTTGCTCTCCGCTGTCCGGCTCTCCTATGGCTCCCAGGGGTAAACCCGGGTACACCGCAATGTGTGCAGCTGCCCGGCCCTCCGTCCGCTTGTGTCACCGGCGGACTGGTTGTCAGGAATAAGGGCTGGTGCCGCTGGGGAGTAACTAAGTTTGCTTATTAAGCATTGGTAAAGAGAACTACATTTCCCAGCATTCCGGGGAGGACCTGTAGTTCAGCGCGAGTTGCCGCGCGTTGCCACCTGCAAGTAATGAAGGGCAGCATAAAGCCAACACGCTCGCAACCGCAGGTGTGGCTTATTTTGTGTTCCTGGATGGGTGCGGTCGGAGCGAGACATGAGTGAAGCTTTCCTTACAGCCCGTAAGACTTTGGAGCAAGACGAAGCTGGCGGACTGGCTGGCAGTTGTTACAGCGTTTTCTTCAGACTCCGAGTGGTCCCGTGGGGCCACTCGGAGCTCAGATAAGTAATGGGTACATTACGCTGGTAAATACTGGGAGCAGGAGGAATGCGGGCGGGCTGGCTGACATTGGTTACGGCATTTTCTTCAAACTCCGAGTGGTCCCGTGGGGCCGCTCGGAGCTCAGATAAGTACTGGGCACATTATGAGGTTACAGCAAAGTGTGGGTTTTCAGTAAATCCTTGTTAAGGACTTCGATGCTTAATACTCGTGTGTTTAAAGGCACATGGCAGAGTGCGGACCATGTTGAGGGTTGCTAAATCAGCAACATATGTTACAGGGGATTCAGGGTTAGGGGCTGTTTAGGCACAACAGTGATCTGTGTCCCTGTCTAGGCATGTACATTATGGCTATATGTGTTCAGTCTTGCCTCAGCTTGCCCAACGGGCCATGTGTCATGTGTTTCATGTATGGAATCTAAGTCCATTGTTGGTGTTCATCTATGCTTGCTATATGTTTATCTTGTTACATGTTCACACGTATTAAGGTGTGTTTATACGATTTTGGAGGTAGGCTGGAGGCAAGATTAATAGCGCATACCCTATGTGTTTGGTTTAATAACAGAACTAGATAAGGAGGTTTTTCCCTGTGCTTCCCCTTTCCTATCCACCTTAGGAGTTCCCTAACCCTCTATCCGGTGTTCCTACATCCCTTCCCTATCCACAACCTCTTCCTAACTCCTCTTCCCCCCATTGGCTGCCACTTGGTGTCCTGTGTCTATAATCAGGCGCCTGTGCCAACCGCGGGTGGAGGGTCGAATTCCTTCGGCTTCTGTGGTTCGGGGGAGAGTGCCGATTCCGCTCCTCCATTATTGTGTGCATACTGACACTGGTCTCTGTGTCTCGTCCGGTGGGAGCTCGGTCGCACCTCGCACCTTCGCCGCGGGAGCAGGTCCTCACCAGCGTCCTCAGGCTGGGTCTCATCCAGTCCATGCAGTACCATGCATGCCACTGTTCCACCACTGCCACACGCTTGTGTAAGTGACGACCAGTGTTCTTGTGCTCACAGTGGCTTCTGGAGGGTGTTCGTCTCAGAGACGCCACCGATGGGCTGTATGCCTCTCGTTCAACTCCCAGCCCTGGCGGCCATCTTGTGTAGGGTTTGGTGTTCGGAGCCGGCTTTTCCAACTTTCGGCAGCATGAATCTCTTCATCTACTCTCCGACCCAGGTTGGTATTGCAGCCACCCACTGTAGAAGGGTTCTGCCACCCGTAGCTGCTGTTTCTCCAGTAATGCAATACAGATTTTCAGGATAGAAGACAGGATTTAGCTGGCAGCCCGGGAGCGATGAGGGATCACGTCCTAATTGCACGCCTGCATGCCACGCCCCCCCTCATCGACTTTCTTGATGGCAATGAGCCTCTTATTCTCTGATACCACCACGTTTTGTTTTAATTCTGAATGTATATATGACTCTGTAATTCTCTATGGGTCAGACTTTTAGATCACGAACTGCAAGATGATTGCTATAAATATTCTAAAAATAATGTAATAGTTTTTAGGATTGCCAAAAAACTAAACTATATTCACATGTCTTCTTATTAACGCAGGATAAGACAGTAATATGTATTTGAAAACAGCATACAAGAAGGTGTGTATTGTTAATATAATGGGTAACATAAAAATGAAATATGCTTCTCTTCTTGCAGCTCTGGTAATTCAACACATTGTTCCTTTAGCCTATCTAAAATGGTTCCAGGATAACTGCAAGTCTGTTTAGACCGTGTCAAATTATAAACGGTATTGGCCTTTAATCTATAACACTGACGTAGTCTTTATTTTCCTTGTCGTTACTCTTGGCCATATAATGAGTCTGCATACGCAGAACTTCTTCTTTTGCTTCACAGTCAGTAGTTGCAGGAAGGGTCTGGATTTTGCCTTTATATTGTTTAATGTCGTACAAATGAAGCCCAGCTCTTCTTCCTTTTAACTTGGTAGCTGTAGGGGTAACTTCTTCAACCTCATATGGATCTTCTAAGCAGGGCATGTGCCACGTGAGTACAAACCATCAAACCAGCATCTGGTCCCCTGCATCTCATCACCTAATGTATTTGCTACACTATGGACATCAGTTCTTAACCTATTTGGAGGAGCAAGGTGGGTTCTCATGCAGCGCCCAGTCACCAATTCATGAGGAGTTAGATGGTGATCTGAGCTAGGCTGGTTTCTTAGGGCATATAAGGCAAGGGGTAGGCAATATAGCCATCCCTTCTTTAAAGTTATCTTTACTTTTGCAATTCTCTCCGTTAGTAATCAAGTTAATCGTTCACATATGCCATTTGCCTGTGGGTGATACGTGGAGTAAAATGTATGCTTAATGCCTAATAGAAAAACTATTTGTTCAAACAGCTCATTTACAAAATGTGGTCCATTGTCAGAGCGCAAATCCTCACACAGGCAGCAAACTTGGCGTAAGGGTGTATGCATGGTCCTGCCTCGATCCATCTAGAAAAAGGACATACCACAACCAGCATATATCTGTAGCCATTGCATCTCTGCAGCATATCCACATATTCTATATGCAGATGCTGAAATGGGCTGTTGGTTCTAGGAATGCCCCCGCCCTCACTGTTCACAAAGTGTACCCTGCAATACATTTCTGGCAGGCGATGCAATTTACAATGAACTGTGCCACATGTTCTAACAGATTTGGCGAGAACCACTCTTCTGCTATTGTAGCAGCTAGACTCTCTGGATTCACATGCGCAGGTTAGTGGAAATGCTCCAACACTACCCTCAATAATGCTTTGAGGCATACATGTCTTTCCAGTGCTATCCTGTCTCCTGATTGCCTTCTGATCGCCTCAGTGGGGGATAACGAACACCCACGCCTTTTCCATAATTCTTCTCTTCTTGTGGTGCTCGACCTTGTATTTCAATTAACTGGGCAATAGACATCAAAGCCCTCCTTTACCAACATGCATTGTCTTGTCATCTGTTTAACACGTTCTATTTCTAAATTAGAAATGGTTGGGAAATAGGCTGCCATTTTGGCTTCTAGTCTACAGCTTTGTTTCCATAGGAAAATAAGTTCTTCTGTTTTAGTATGCAATGTGCATTTTATGACTGCTATAGTCAATGGGAGTGCAAGCACTTCAATACGTTCATCGAATAGGGCCGCATGTTGCACTGGAGTCCCATCTGCACAGAAGAAGCCTCTCCTTATTCGGCAATGCAAACCTGTGCATACGTTTGACATTACATAGGCAGAGTCTGAGAACACTGCCACTTCCTCATTGTCGAATCTATGAAGCGTGGCGATAAGTGCCAATAATTATGCAGCCTGTGCTGAGCAATTTCAATTTCACGCTTATCATTACTTCAAATTCACCCTCTCAGTTCAGCTTTACTACCTCTAATTCAGTTTGCCTTTGACCAGTCGTTTGGTCAATTTTCGAAGAAGCAGTAATAAAAACAACTTCCCCCTCCTGAGGTAATTTTCTCTAGCTTGAGGAATTTCATTATAGTTTTCAGAATACATTGTGCAATCATGCACATAATCATCCTCACCTACTGGTTCAGCTATGAATGATGCTGGATTCACTGTCTTACATCTGAACATTTTAATTGCAGGATTTGATATAATTACCTCATATCCTGAAGCTTTTTGTGTGATCCATATACTTTTAGGTTTCTCTAAAATCGCAAATAAAGCATGCTCTACAAATAATGGTACTGAACAGCCCACTGTTATACTTGAAGCTTTTTTGATCCCGAATACAGAAGCAGCTAAAGACTGCTGACAGGTGTAATGCCCTTTCATAACTGGATCTAAAATCACACTATACTAGGCCAATGGTTTGTGACCATGTCCTAATGTTGTTTTCTGTGTAAGTACTGCTGGCATGACTGCTCCATTTGAATGGGAGAATAAGTACAATTATTCATGATAATCTGGAATTCCCAACCCAGGGGCTGTAGTGATTGCCTTTTTTAATTCTTCAAATCCTTGAGTCATTTCATCTGTCTATACTATTTTGCTATTTCCCAACTGTGCTTCTGTAAGCCCTTTTAAAGGTTGTCGGATGTATGTACTGTAATTGAAAACCGAGGCCCTGCATTAGTTACAAAGGCTTAAACAATGTTGCATTTGCCTCACTGTTTTAGTTCTTCATACTTGATTCTGCTCTCTCAGGTGTCACTTTCCTCCCCTCATGAGGAATCAACTGACCTATATAGAAGACCTCCTCCTGACAGTATTGTTGCTTTTCTTTGTCCACTTAATATCCTGTTTCTGAGAGTATAGTCATGGACTTAACTGAATCTTCTCTGCATCTTTCTTTTGTCTCACTACACACCAACATATCATCCAGATATCGGACAATTGCACTTTCGAGCTGAACAATACCTATGTCCATCTGAAGGACTCTATTAAAGATTGATGGGGACTCACCTTACCCATGGGGTAAATGATTATGTTTCAGGTGGATATTTCTATATGAAAAGGAAGTCAGATCCTGTGAGCGTTCATGAAGGGGAATTGAAAAGGACACGTTCTTCAAATTTGTGGGCCTCATTACGAGTCCGGCGATAACCTGCCGGTTTTTTCGGCTCGGTTACCGCCGGACTCGTATTACCATTCCACCTCCGTGATTCCCAGAATTCCTGGGGCACTACAATCCTGGTGACCCTGGAATTCTGGAGGCAGAATTCGGTAAATCCCCATTCCCATTCAGTCCCATAGGACTCAATGGGAATGGGGACCATGGAAACACCGGCACCATTTCGTGATGGTGCCGGTGTTTCCACGTCCGTCTACAGGCGGGCGGTGTTAAACACCTCCACCTGCAGGACTCGAGATCACCCGGTATGGAAACAACGGTGGTGGCGTGGTTACCGCCACCATTATTTCCATACCAGGTGACTCGTAATGAGGCCCTATGACTTTGAAATAGTTGGCCTTAGATGGGATGTTTCACAATATTGTGACAGGATTTGGCACTAAAGGAAACTCAGCTTCGACTATATTGTTTTGGGGTGAAGGTCCTTTATAAATCTCCACAACCCTACGTTGATTTTCTCACTGGGTACACAGCCGTGCTACATGGAGAATCGTATGGTACTTATATTCTTTGCTTCATTAGAGCAGAGATGGTCTCAAATATACCTTCATCCGCCTTTCTAGACTTGGAGTATTACTTTGCATGTGGCAAAAGGGCTCCTGATTTAAGTTTGATTTTAACTGCTCCTACTCCTTTTTCGAGGCCCGATTTGTGGTCCATAAAATGTCCGGCACATTCTCTAAATCGTCCTGAAAAAATAATGGTTTCTTTTTTACCATTCCCAGCCTCTGCAATATTTCTCTAATCTCTACTTTAATCCAATCAGTGAGATTGATGAAAACTACTAATTCATCATCTGAGTATTCATCCTTAAACAACTCATCTGCCAAATCTGTCAGCCTGTATGCTTCACTGAGGGCCATCACTGTTCTCCATCCTCTTCCCTCATCATCGGTCCCATGAAGAACCCCTATTTCCTCTCTGACCACTGCTGCTTTTAACAACACAGGGATAATCTGCCCTTCTTCTTCATCATCCATAGGGATTTATAGTCTGAGCAAAAACATATCAGATATTCTTAATAGTTTACCTATCGTGGGTGACCACGATAATAACACAATCACGCCATACAAAAATACTGTATATAAGGGAACTCCTCGTAATGCTTTCTGATCTGTAATGGCTAGTATAAACTCTCTCACAGTCAAATAATTCATCCCTGGATTGGAAAATACTATTCCTTCATCAGTAAAAGATATTGGACCTCATTACGACTTTGGAGGCAGCCATGCCCTTAGTAAGGGCATGGCTGCCTCCTAAATCGTGCCCTGGTTCCCTGAATGGGGAAATACCAGGCCATTCTGAGTATGGAGGGCCCGGTATTTCCTCCTTCAGGGAACCCGGGCCCGGTCCTTCCCCATTCCCATTCGAGCCCTCATAGGGCTCAGTGGGAATGGGGAGGGAGCTAACAACGGGCCCATTACGAACGGGCCTGTTGTTATCTCCCTGGACCCGCTATGGACGTCTGGAAAAACCAGACGAGGGGACCTCATAAGAGTAGGTTTAATGGTGCCGGCACCATTACCGGCGCCGTTAAACCCATCCCGCACATGTTGTAATGAGGCCCATTGTCATGTTAAGATTCACCATTAAGTGACACCCCAATATATTAACTAGATTTTGCCTAGAATATAATAATGGCATTGACATGTCTTGTTCTCCTACAGAGATTGGTAATTTGTCTGTACAAGGAAGTAACTCATCACTCCTGATAATCCCTGCACATTCATTGCAGTACTTGACATTGGATAGGTGCCCTCATGGACAAAGGAACAAGTTGCTCCAGTGTCCACAAGAAATGAACATGTCTTGCCTTTTACTGTCACCTTGACCCTTGGTTCCTCTGGGGGGTCTTGTGTCACTGATAGTACTGAACACAACAGGTCCCTCTGTGGGCTGTTCTATTGTGTATATAAATTCATCCCGTACCTGTGAAAGGATTTCCTCCTACCACAGTCACACTCCCCAATTTAGGTGTGCATGCTTACTGAGCTCCTGTAGTCATATTCCATTGTGGTGCCATTCCCTGCTGTGTCTGTGCTTGCTGAATTTGTACCTGTTGTGCTTGCATGGGTACTTCCTGTGATTGTCCTTGTGACAATTACATTTGTGGTGGTGCTTTCTGCATTTGCTGTGGTTGCAGCGCATATGTTTGACCCTGCTTGTGATCTTGGGCAAAATAATCCTGTTGTTCTGCATTATATTGTGGAACATAGCCGATCCCCCTCTTGGAGTATGCCAATTGTGTTGCTTGCCTCCTCTGCTTCTACATGTTCTCACTATGTGTCCTATTCTCATGCAATTCCAACATTCTTGCTGTTGTCCGCAATTAAGTCCTCCTCTTCCCTGAGGGTTTTGAAATCCCCCTCCTCCTCCTCCTCTAGGCCCATTTCCTCTTCCCCTTGGCCAAAAATGTTACCCACTCTAATCTATGGGATACACTATGTTGTTTTGCTGCACTGATTGCATCTCCTGTGTCATCCCACCTTTATTACTGGTCAATACCGCTCCCTCTATAGCTATTTTTGACAACCTTCTCTGGACTAACTTTGCTTCCTCCTGCGTTCTTCTCAGGTTTCTTCTTATTCCGCTCCTGCATCAATCAGCAATGGTGCATGATCGTCAATTGTTTTTTTGCCCATGGCTTTGCTTCTATTTCCACCTGTTTCTTCATCTGCCATTGCACTGGCTTGGGCAGTCCCTGACACAAAATGTGATAAAATAATGCCAATGTTTTATTCCAAGGCGTCATCTCTCTTGAATGTCTTGAACACAAGTCACATGGTCTTCATCCTCCCACATTTTCCTAGTTATAATTGCACCCAAATCGGATGTATTAGGGTATTGTACTCTGAGCACCCACCATACATCTTCCTTGCAATTATTAAATGGCACTCCATTGTGTGTCGTGTTTTGTGCAGTCAGATCTGCATATCATGCTCATTTCTAAATACCGTCAGCTCTCGCCATTATAATGGCTGCCAGCAAACCTTCTATGTCACCTGTGGCTAACATCATTCCTGATGTCATTCTCTCTAGCTCATGAATCCATTTTCCCACACCGGAAGTTAAACTCGATAATTTACATAATAAATTGTCCTTATCCATCTGTGGCCATGGTATATTGTGGTCATCAACCCCCTTTCTCTAATAATGGGAATTGTGAAAATCCTGGTCCGTAATCATACCTGCCTACACTTCTTGCTTTCCTGGCGGAACTACATCTCATGTATTTGTCTCCGTCCTGTTAGTGCCTTTAATCCGCTTACAAAAGGTGGGTATATGTTCCCTGTACTGCGCGATTTTGCTCTGGTGGCTCAGTACATGGTGTTGATTCTGGTTTTCTCTCTTTGATGTCCTCTAAATCTGACAACTTTACCCCATTTTCGACATTCCATTTTTTGAAAAACCCATGCGCCCTCCCTTCGCACTCTCTCATTTTTTTCCCTTTCTTTATCTGAAATCATTATGCACTAGCTTGTATGACTATTATCTTTTTCCACATCATCAAAATCCAGTCTACTTTAAGACAGCTTCTGTTCTCATATATCATGACGTCATCTAGCCTTCCTCCAGTTTCCCTTGATAGAGATCCTTCTATATACTCTTGCCCTCCTTTATCCCTCATTTTCCTATATATATCACCAAGATGTTTCTCTATGCCTTCTGTATCTTGCACATTAGCCCATGTTGGTATGCTCAGTACCCCTTGCAGCCCCCTACAGGGCTTGTCTGACCCTCCTTCTTTCTCAAGTCGTTATTGTGCTTCCATCAGCACTATACTTCTATGACCAAGAAATTCTTGAGTTTATGGCCCTTGAAACGCGCACCTGTATTGGATGGCATTACAACAGGATAATTCCGAGTCCAAATACCTGGATAAACTCAAGAAGATGTCAATTTTTATAAGCAATTATCTAAAAATGTGAGTTTACAACGAACACTCAGCGATTTCTGCATGAAATACAATGATATACATTTTTCATGCGTCAAAATGATGTGATGCTATGTGACAATAGTGAAAAACCTATCGAGGTTTGGGATTGGTTGAGGACACATCTAGATATACAATCATATGAGAGCTAAGTTTGTTATTGGTTGCCCGATATCAGGTGGACAACTCATGACTACCTCTTCAAACGTGTCATACTAGGACAAATCAGTTACAATGTTTAATTAATTTCTTAAGCTACAAGGTCCTTCATTATATGGACAAATACAATTGGTTGGCACACTTTGTCCATGTCTGGAACATTCTGTTCAATTACGTAAGCCAGAACGTAAGCCAAGACCCAGGTGCAAGTAGATAGGAGATGAAGCTGCCCTACCACCCAATTAGCTCAACATCTCTCATCACCCATGCCTTCTGCCTTGAAATTCTCTTTGTATTTGGTCTTGCAGAGTATTCTTGTCCACATAATGCAATGGGAGTGAGGGCACAGGCTATCATGTCTGGAACTCCAAGTTCAGGCCCTATTTCTTGCCTCCTCTCACCTGACAGAAGACCGCGATTCTGTTCATTCTGAAAGCTCTTAAATGTTTGAAATAAATTAAGACTTGGCATTCTTTGTGTTCTTCCTTGCACTTCATGTGAGAGGATTCATCCTGTGCACACATGTTCTTCTTCATTGTTGATTGCTGCCCTCGACTTCTCAGTTCTTGACTTCAGGCTAGACAGCTTCCCAACGCAGCTCCAGCAGCCTGATATTCTATTGCGACTTAACCTTTAATTCTTTCTTCATTATTTATTTGGCTTATTATTTCATGATACCAATGTCCAGTTTCTGTTCAATGGCGTCCCCGCTGCATTCCATTTACTGCTTTTAGATAGCCTTTACGATGACCTGATCTTTCTTGGGTTTCAGCATCTGTGCATTCATTAAACTTCATATTTCTGCAGCACTTTTTGTCGTGTAATGTTCTTCTTTTATACTTTAAGGTTCACTTGATTCTCTACTTCATCATTTCCCCTTGAGAATCCATAAATCATCTTTGTCCAGTATTTCAAGACATCATGCACACTTTCTTATGATGTCATCAGTTTGTTTTCTTAGTGCTTTCTCATATTCCTTCAAGGAATTCCACCTGCAGGCTGTCATTAACTCGAGGGTACATTCGATATAGTCGTCTTAATGCATAATGCCTTCCATTTGCTCGCTGCAGCATTGGTACAGTAGCTGGTGTTAGATAGGGAATGGTCTCATGGTTTCAATACAGGGAAGGCAAGGGTAGGGTTTCCTTCGGATATATACTTCTGCTCCTCTACACTCTATTTCATCATCTTTTAGTCCCCTACTTCTGTTAATTTCTTCTCCCCTTCTCCGTATAGCTCTTAATTCATCTTCCTACTGCCTTCTTTCATTCTTTGCATTTCTACCTCCTCCCTTCTCTTCTCTTCTGACCTCTCCTTTTCCTACCTTGCCTTGTACCGTCTTCTTCCCTTCGCTTGCATTCTCTTTCTTGTTCTTCTTTATATGCCCTCTCTTCTTTCTTTTCCCACTCCTGTCTCTCCTCTCTTTCTCGAACCCCATCAATGCTCTTATCATCCAGCTTTAGTAATATGTGTCCTCCCATCCATTCATTATGTACTTTTGTCCTTGCCTTAGCTTTGTCCTTTATTTCTTTCTTTTTCCTTGCTTCCTCCTCTATCTCCATCCGTCTATCTTGCTACCCATCCTTTCATCACACTGTTTACTTTCATCATGTGTCGAGATATTTTTGCTTTCTCTGCTTTTACTGTCTCTAACGGGGGGCTCATATGTCGGATTACCGTACCCCACCGCTGATTTCAATTTCTTTAAGGAATATCATCTCTTCTCCTCTGTATCTACGCTCTTATTTCCAGGAGGGGAAAGCGGTGCCGAAGACGTTAGATCCTCCCCTTTATGCTGATTAACCATCCACTCCTTCTCAGCTGGATTGTCGTTCTCGTTTTGATACATTTTCTATAAATCTAAAATGCTAACCTTTTCTGTGATTTCTTTCCCTTATATGTGGCATACAAATATTTTTGACAACAAACCCTCCTGAGGCCACGTCATAGCTGTCTTTTTAGTTGTGCCTCGAACCCACTCCAAATTATACTTTTTTAAAAAGAATTTATACATGCACACACAACTAAATGAATCGAATCCTGGCGCAGGTGGAACAAGAGACTAGTTCAAAATTCCATATTTTAGCTGTGTATTTTGGCAATCTTCTGCATAAGTGTAAAAGAGCAGTGTCTCTCATGATGACGAGCCGATCTCAACTGTCTATACTTACCTGAACTTTTATTGTTTAATTTATTCTATCAAATGTACTATACTACCATCAATCAACGCTTTATTTATCTAAAAAAATCAGCCATCTATATATGTTGTTTTAACCACTTTTAAAATCTATACAACCATGTTTGTTTTGTTCCTATGTTTGCACCTTCAGTATCTCATGTTATCATTAATATTTTAAGAGTGTATTCTTTATTTGTATATTAGCTTCCTTTGATTTTTATCTTCCTGATTGGCATCAATTTCTTGATTAAAAAAATCAAATAATCACCATAATGTTTTACTATCTATTTGTTTAAACACAACAAAAGCTTCACACTGACATATTATAATCCCATACACATGTGCACTTTTTAAATTGTTTTCGTCCACCGTCCTTTACTATCTTTAGTAAATGTATCTCATCTCATTTTTACTCCATCTTGGAGCTTGATACACACTCTCCTTGTTGGCCTTGCCTCAGAATCCTTAATACACCTATTTGGAGTCTTTTTAGTGCATATCCTTCCATTACCTAGGAACCAGGAATCGTAATTATCTACTTCGCTCCTTTATGATCCCCAAAAATTCTGTTACTTTTATATATATTATTTACAGCACAGTCCCTCCCCATATTCTTGCCACCGTCAATATTCTTCTGAAATCTGTGGCTCAGCTCGAGTCAATTGGCAACAACTCTCCCTCAACTGAACAGTTAGCCTTCCATCCACAGGGCACCTGCGGGGACCGGACAGGAATTTTGTCAAAGGCGGACCTGCCAAACATATCTTCTTACACGTGTTATGTTCCACGCCATTCTGCACAGAAAGCTCTGTGGTCTTCTGGCTAATGCCAGGAGCAGTCAAGCATCTAGAGGTCTGGATCTAGGCCTAGGCCAATTAGACCTGAACCATCCACACAGCTTCCAAAATGTGCTCTAGCACCTTGAAGCATCACATGTGCTAGGTGGGGTTACCAATAAAGATAACAGACCAAATAACTGGACATATTGAAAGAATATTGCAAAGTACTTCTTTAAAGTAGGGTCAACTGGCAGACATCTGACTGATGCATGCACACTCACACAAAAAACTATAAAACCTATGAAATGGAGGGATTGGTTGGGTTAGCATATCTATTTATAGAATAGATATGGGTTAGTACTTCATCGGCTGTCTCTTAACTGTGAGGCACGTCTCGAACTACCTCTAAATACGTATAATACTAATTATAACTGACAAAATGGCAGCATATTGGTCTATGCACCATTGCATAGCAGGTTGCCCCAAAGACCCACTGATTGGTTGGCATTCCCACCCAACCTTGGACTTTTGGCTAGACTAGCAGCATGTAAGCAAAACGAAACAGAGGTGCTAGAGTCACATCAGATTACTCCCCACTTTCCCAATAAGTCCATCATCTCTCATCAGTCTGGCCATAATCCAAAGTTTCCCATTTGAAGTTGACCTTGTAGGCTGCTCTCTGTTCTGGAACATTTAAAGGAGTGTAAGCACATCACTATCTTCATCCACAACTTAATGAATAGCCCTTGTTTTTGACTGCTGGATCACATGTGAGGAGACTGCAAATGTGCTAATTTCAACCTCCTATTTACTGCTATTTGATTTAATTATGTTGGGTGTCCTTGCTCCTCTTGACCTCTAGATACTAGGTCACTCCATATTGTAGGAGCCTTCCTTATCCATTGTTAACTGGCCAATACTTCGGTGCTTGCAAATGTTTTCTTCTTCTTTAATATAAGAGAAATATGCCTCATCTTCATGACTTATCCATTTGCCTCCCTTTGTGCTTTGCAGCTATTCCTTGAAATTGCATCCTTGATCCCAGGCCAACATATACTCCTCTAAGCTTGCACACACAGCTGTTTATCAGTGTCTCCTAATCTGCAGCCATGGTCTGTTTCTGAGGTAGCTGAATTGAATCTTTGCATGATCAGCCAGTGTTCATTTTCCTATCATGGCCCTCCTTTCCACCTTATATTTTCCTCTATAGCAAGCTTCAATATGTCTCATCTACCTTGCGTTGCTGCGTATTTACATTTATTGAACAAGTTGCTTGATTCTTCGTTACATATATGATTAGCTTATCGTTCTGTACATGTTTCTCTTATCACTTCAGTTACATCGTTATTCTTCAGTATTTTCATATCGTTTCAGTATTTCTTTGTGTAGCTTCTTTATGACATCACTCTGCCCGCGTCAGATTTCACTCAGCACTACATGATATCCAGCGCTGAGTTCTGACATCCTTCCACACAACATCCTTCCATTCCTTCAGTGCGAGAATACATTTGACATAGCTGTCTGAGTACATATCCTCTCTTGAACACTTTGAACACTCAATGCAGTATATGCATAACACATGCAGTCCGATAAAGGGCCCTTCTCCTGATTTTCCAGTATGACAGCGGTGTGGGTGCAGAAATGAGGGATAATGTGTCCACCTGCTCCTATACATCCTCTTCTTTTGCAGGTTATGCCTTTCCACCTCCTTATAGTACCATCCTGAAGCATCCCCCGTCCTCTAAAACAATCTCCTTTAACCAATTCTGTTACCCACCATATCACTGTGAGAAATGGCCATTTGGCATGGGTGTAGAAGTCATGGCTTTTTTGATTTTTTATTAAATTTAAAATGATGCAGGTAATTCCATCTCAGAAAGCGTGGTCTTTGAACCTGATCCCCTTTTCCTTTTGCTTCAAGCCAAAAACGTAGTGATACTTGTGCCCTGCTGCATCAATCTCTAGAGCGGAAGCACCTGCTTTTCAGTGGCAAAGAACAGGTTCAAATGTCACTGATGCCCCTTTCAAAGCTGTGGTGTCAGCCAAGCCAGACTATTCACCTCTGTTCTAAATATTCCAATGAATTATCATCCTGGTAGCAGGTAAATCTTTAAACGTAAGCCATAAGTGAATTTTGAGTATGGTGGCTCGTAGTTCACATAATTATTAAAGCCACATCTGATTTGCATCATACGTATGTCAACACTGTGAGGCAAGGCCAGCTAGGGACTGGCTCTGTGTATTCTCCTTAAACTGGCTGGTACAACTAGTAGGACAATGGCCAGAGGGAGCTGGCTCTCTTTAATCAATTCTGATGGTCTTAAACATCTTTCTCCAGTACATGAAACTCTCTGAGGTAGCAGCCTTGGAAATAGGCTTCATAGGACACACCCTAAAAAAATTAAGGAAAACCTAGCCTCACACTAGGTGTTGCACTCAAAAAGCCCTTTGATGTTATGGGCTTGAGAAGGGTGTGGGGCTAGTGCACACAGAGAGTGCTCAGCATAGTTGGAGTATGATTGCACCATTTTGCTTTTCTCTACAACTCTTCTTCATTCATGCCCTGGTGCTGCCGTTGGACTTCTTCAAACTGCTTTTTCACAACTGTTGCATCTCCATTTTATGCAACAAAACATCACCTGAACACATCAGTTTCCCTGGCTTGAACAAGAGGCTTGCTGTTACAAAATGCTTTGAAACATCGTATTTCAAACAGTGTTCCAAACCACCAAAATCTTTCTCACCATCCCACGCTCGAATGCCGAACTGACCCTGGTCCTCTACGTCCCGTTTCCTACGAAATTCTGCATTGAACTTCAGTGAGCCACAGTTCAAACCCAACTCGACGCATGCTCCCGCCTGGATCATAGTGACTCACTGCATCCAGATCTGGCTCTCAAGCTCACACAATGTTAAGCAGGGAAGGGAAGATGGCAGCCTCCCGCCTCCAAGCCTCTCATTCTAAGCCTCCTCCTTGGAGGTCTGACTAAGCTGAAACACGTGCCTGGGTTTGCTGTTCGTACTCTTGTTCAGAGGAGAATTGCCTGGCATGTTGGTGCCGGACTGCCCTTGTGGGTGGGACAAAGACTGATTTGCAAATGGATATTTCTCCTCTGTGAAGTGTGTAGTGAGCTAAAACCTTGTGGTAGACCCTCCATGGGTGCCATCTTCCAATAGAACAGGTAATCTGCCCATGTTCATTTGTGGTGGAGGGACTCCAAGACCTTTTTGTGCATCCATCCTGTTTTGCACTGGACAGAAGTTGCATGTTGATGAGGTGTCATGGCACGCAGCTGTGGTTCCTAAAAAACATTAGCCATTACAAGGGGCGATTCATCCCTGGCTAAAGTGCACCTCTACTGTACACCTGGACATTACAGGATGGAGTATTGGACTTTTAATACGGTCAGGAAGCCTGAATAAACTAAGGGGACCACCCGGGTATGTTTCACATGGCTCCAAGTCCCTTGCAGCTTTGTGCTCAGAAGGGCTGTGGCTTACCTACAGTAATTCCTATCAGGAACAACAGCTGATGGATCTGGCCTCTCTGTGGTAATGTCCCAGCACCCTCTCTGTTGGGAAATTGGATTACAGCCTTAAGCAATTGCTAGTAAATGAAGCCCCTGGAGAGAGAATTGATTAAGGATATAATGACATTCATATATTAAATGAAAGGAAAGGCGATGTATAGAAGGCTGATCAATAACCACAAAGAGTCGTCCTGCTCTCTTATAATCTGTATGCAAATGCATGTAACACACACTCAATGAATGATGCTGCAAACCTGGTATTGGAGTAACCAAATCTTCAGAAGGTAAAGAGTTTCCAATCTTAATCCGGGACACTTCTGCAAGGAAATATGTACTTTGCGGTTTCCCAAACCCCTTCTAAAGTTCTCAATTGGTTTCAGCAGCAGAACGTGGCAAGCACGTGAGCATGTTATTACTGCACTGTTGCATATCTCAAAACATGTATTGATACGGAAATACGTTCATGTTTTACTCATTCTTTATTGTGAGATTTTTTTCAGAGTCTACCTTGCTGTCATCGGGGTCTGGCTAACGCTAATAGAGGCCGAGATGGGACATTCTAGGATCGTAAGGGTGGAATTATCCAGGATTCGCATGATTATAAATAAGCACATGGGGTTCTGAGAATGCATTTAATGCCACGATTCACACAATGTTATCAATTAAAGTGCAACTTTCCCCAACGGGATGGCTGTATCTTGGCACAGCTTAATTTCATAAGGAATTTGAATGCGATGGAAGGATGCTGGCAAATTGTAAATTTGGTGTCATAAAGAAATGCTTATCATCTAAGGAAAATAGTAGTGCTGAATCTATTCTTGTTGCAAGGATTTAAGACAATATTTTAACTCTGCAAATGACAATGGGAGAGACAACACACGGCATGCACAGATCGGCTTCAGTGTTTCTGCTTCGGCATTTGGAAACCAGAAAAAGCTTTGCAGTGGCAATGAATTACTCGAGGAGCAGGGGAACCAGCAGAGTTGTTCTTAAAAGCAGTGTTATTCTAAGAAGACACATCTATGGGAAACAGAAAACAGATCCTAACCACAATTTAATTGCATTGATTTATGCAAAATGGCTGAGGAAATGTGAACCAATAATGGGATGGTGTGGTGTGATTAATTCTCTTCTAAAAATGAACACAGAAAAGAGGGACATGCACCAATTGTTTTTTTTTCGTCCATTCACGTTATAACAGTTCTCCGAACCATCCAGCTTTCAACAGAAACAGCACAGAATTAAAACCACCAGTATGCACAGGTATGCAGTGTCCACACGTACGGAATGCCATAGACTGCATTCTGAGTGAAATATGCTAAATCCCACAACAAGCAGTGACAAAGCCAAACGTTTGCGAAGCTGTGTAGTGAATAGATTGTGTGAGTTCCTGCACACAGATGTGCCTCTGCACTTAGCGGATATGTCATCGGGAAAGGAAGCAACGAGCTGAGAGATGGTACGTGAGTGGTGGATGAATGAATGTGATGTGGGGATTGATTAAGGAAGGCGAGCGAGGAACAATGTGCGAATGCAAGATGATGAGGATAGAACAGAGGTCACCAACCTTTGGCTCGTCTGACGTTTTGCAATACAATTTGCATTAGCCATCGCCAGCATAGTCAATTGTAAGGGATCGTGCAAGGTATAGTTAAAAGCACCTACAGAGCCTCAGGCTGCAGACGTCTTGTGTAGTTGAATGTGTCTGGGTGCTATCTGCAGGATGAATGGAAGATGTTGACAATCAATGAATGAGTGAAAGTTGCGGGGCACGTGACAGTGTGAGTATCTATGGAGAGATGAATGCATACTTGTGATGTGGATGAATGGGTCATTGAAAATGATTTTGTAGTGGTAGATAAATGAGGTTTAAGAAGGTCGAATCAATGATAATGTGAGATGTGAATCAATGAGTTTGAGAACAGCGTAACCCCACTGTTTGATCGGTAGTGTCCATGAAGTATGAGAAAGCTTTCACACAGCACATTTAGTTTACAGGATTGTAGGTGCGTAAGCGAACATCTCAAAAGTCTTGAAGAAGACAGGCTATATGAATGTTTTTCAGCAGCATTCTACCATCTCTGTTAACACAGTATGAAATTGCCGGGAGATAGGCGCATAGCTTCAGCTTGTCAATCAAGCGCCACCCTCACCTAGTATGTACGTAGTTGACTTGACATTGCCATGTCAGACCCACGTAGTGGTGGAGGTAGGTTTTGGTGCTGGTGGCTGTGGGTGGCATCTGAGGGTCATCAGTATTTTAAATGAATCAATGTTATTGTTGGCTGTTGAACACTTATAGAGGCAGGGAATTAATATTGTCCTTTAATTCGGCTTTGGGACCAAATATATTGAGCAATCCCAAAATAAATGAATGTGAATGTTAAGGAATTCACGGTGAGAATTTCTTTTAATTAATGGGTTGAAATGATATGTTTACCAACGCATTTAAGAACAATTGGGTAAATGTCCATACCTGTTCGCATGCTCGTTCTCATTAGAGGGGCGCGCACACCATTGTTTATTTGTAAAACTTGGGGTTTCACGCTATTTTACCCAGGGTAATCTAGACGTGAACTCCTTGCTCGCTGTGCCTTAGTGAGGCTCAGCCTCATCTACTTAGGGGGCCCAACAAGGCTAGACACATGTCTGGGGTTTCTGATTGCGCTCTTGTTATTGCCTAGCATTTCGGTGCTGGACTGCCCTTGTGTGTGGGACCAGCCCATAGGCAAATTAATATATCTCCTCTGTGAAGGAAACAGTGAGCTAAAAAGTGGTTGAAGACCCACCTGGAAGAAATTACAAAGAACAGGGTATTTGACCCATGTTCATTCTCAGTAGAGGGGCACCTACACCTTTGTTTAATTTGAAAAACTTGGAGTTACCCCCTAAATTCCCACGGGTAATCCAGACATGGACACATTGCTCACAGTGCAAGAGCGATTCTCAGCTTCACCTCACTGAGGAGGCCCAACAAGGCAAAAACACCTGTATCGGTTTGCTGATGGTACTCTGGCTCAGAGAAGAATTGCCTAGCATTGCAGTGCTAGGCTTCCCTTGTGGGTGAGGCCAGACTGATATGCAAAGCAACATATCTATGTGTTCTTTCCCAAGGTGCTAGGCCTAATGTGCTCGCTACATCCAAAGGCCGGCATCACTTGGACCAATGGCCACTTGGTCAACCCAGACATCATGTCTCCATACTCCCCTTTGAAAACCCCATCTCTGCAATCAAGATATCTATGTGACCATTCACAAAGCCTCAGGCCTTTTCGCTCACTTCATCCTTATCGATCCCTGCCATTATCAAAGTCAGTTGTTACTTGGCTCATGCGTTCACAAAAAGATTGGGTGGCAGGCAACTCACAATGTGCTGATTACCATGTACAACTCAAAGGGGTCTTTCACATGGGGACCATTGACCACATGGCCAACCCGGACCCGGTTTCTCCATAATTCCCTCTGAAGACCCTGTCCCAGCAATTAACATATATATGTGCTCTTTGACAAAGTGCTGGGGTTATTGCACTCGCTTTGTTTACATCCGTTCCCCTCCCTTATCAAAGGCCGTTCTCACTTGGGTTATGCGCTCGCAAACAGGCTGGGTGACTTGGAATGCACATGGTGCCAAACACCATGTACAAATCAAAGGGGTCTTACCTCTAGGGCACCATTGGCCACATGGCCACCCCAGACCTGTTTTCTCCATTCTCCCTTTTGAAGACCCTGTCTCTGCAATCAGAATATGTATGTGACCATTCGCAAGGCCCTTAGCTCTTCTGCTGATTTCTCCCTTATCCACCACAAAACCTATCAACGGCAGTTCTCTCTTGGCCCATGCACTTGCAAAGGGGCTGGGAGGCTGGGAACACACAAGGTTCAGAATAGTATGCACAAATCAAAGGGGTATTTCGCATTGGGAACTTTGGCCACATGGCCACCCCAGACTTCGTGCCTCCATACTCCCCTTTGTAAGATCCCATCCCAGCAATCAATATATCTCTGTGTCCTTTAACAAGCTGCTGGGCCTATTGCACTTGCAACTTCCATGCCCTTATCAAAAAGCTGTTTGCACTTGGACCACACGCTAGCAATGGTTGTTTGTATGTACCCATATTATTTTTTAAATTTGATGTCAACAATCCTTCACCTCCATCAATCTTTACACATACCCAAATATGGCCATGTACCAATAATATATCACACCCCAAAAAAGTAAAACAACCAAATTTAGGGACAGTCCGTCCATGCAACAAATTCACATACACACCTATCTTTAAAAGTATTTATGAACAAATTCAAATCCTTAGCCAGAACACATCTCGTCAGTCTACTATGGATATCATCATCACAAGGCTTGTTATGGTTATAGGCTGAATCGTCTCATAGACTTTCCAAACTACAGGTAATTCTTGGTTATTACAGTTTCTCATATTCAACTTGGTACATTTATAGTGCATTGTACTAAATGTACATCCACATTTTCTTTTCATACATCTCAATTTTATGTATTTATTTTATTTTATTTTATATATTTGTATTGCACCAGTAGTTCTCGAGCTTCGGGGCGCAGAGACAAGAACAAGAAAGACAGATGACAAACAAACTACACGTAGCACAAGACATTAGAGATGCATATTTAACTGATCAGGTTACTTGCTTCTCCATTATCAACCTTTCAGTGTATTATTCCATCATGAATTCTTACATTACATGATAGGGTATTTTTTTTATATCCAATGATTTGTCATTATTCTTATATTTTTGTGACACAATGGGCGACCAAAGTACCAGTAATATGTTTCTTCGAATGACAGACCATTGACATTTCAAACTAGCTTACAGGGCAGTTACTGTGACAAATCAACTTCCGGGGCACCACTGGTCCAGCGATGAATATCGGTTTCTAAACCATCAATCAACCCCACACCTCTAGTACACCTGAAGGGATCCCAATAGATTGGAATACACGGTAATTATAAGACCTCCTTGTCCAGTTTTGGTAACGTGTACTGAACGGAAGGCTTAGCTCCGCAATGTCGTGGATCATTGGTTAGTTGCAACACAGCAAAAATACAATTATTACCCAATGATAAAAGGCACTGTCCAGTCAAGGTTGTATAAACATATCTACTTTATTATTACTAAAACAGACAGTTGTAGCACTACACAATACAACCCACATAGTAAAGGAACACAGAGGACAACCAGTTTCATGAAAGGAAAAGGATGCACTCTGGATACTGACAGGAGGGTAGTTGGTAGAATAATCTGTCTTACTGTTCAAGGTCACCAATGAGGCAAAGGGTTGTAACTGTCTCCAGGGGCCTTCGGAGAAGAACCAGGGGGGCAGAACCACAATGTACCTGGTGCTGAAGAAGTTGGTGGTGCTCAACGGCATTGAGGCGGTTCCAGGGTGCTTTGCAGACCTTGAGACAGAGTTAGTGGCAGGATTCAGCTGTGGGCACTAGGCCGCAGGTAGTTCGGCATGCAAGGCTGAACAGATGACTGCAGCTGTCCAGCGTGGCGTTCAGTGCCAAGAATCATTGTCTCTGTGCTGGTTGGCGTATCTGGAATGCTGGTCGAGGTGTCGCGGATGGCTCTGTTGACTGCCGCATGACAACAGTCAGTTGTGCAGCCGGGTGTTGTTAGAGGACTGTACTGTCTCAAAAATGTCCTAATAAGATAGACACTGGATGATGCTTGTGTGGCCCCACCTTTCCTGTTGTCTGTCCCGCAAACAAGCCTCTCCAGGCATGCCTTAGTTATTCCTCATTAGTATGCATTGCCAACAGCCGGATTAGACAAAAGGCATACTGACCCATTGAGCCTTTGAAATTTAAATTAGGCTGAAAACAAATGTTGTAGAAATAAACTCCTGGATTATTGAAATTCAAAGTAAGTAGTAACCCTAGGTTCCGATCAGTTTTGAGAGCAATTTAGGTGCTCCTGTGTGTATCTTGGCTAATTAGGCTGTACATGGCTGGAAGAAGGTGTGCCTTCCCCCTTCTTGAGTTGTTTTGATGTACCCATTTCTGTCACATTGGAAGACCACACCTGTAGGCTGTGTCTTCTGGGAGTACATGTGACCATGCGTTTCTTGGGATAAGCAGATACAATGGATGCGGAATGGCCACACACATTTTGGAGGCTGTTCTCTCATCTTTCATTTTCATTTATCAAAAAATCAAAAAGCCGAGGTGAGTGCACTCCCCGTGCAGATGGTTGAATTCCTCACAGTTAACAAACTTTAAAGTGTTTTCTCTTAGTTAGGATTTTATTGGTGAATCACTGTCATACTTTAATAATTATTATCTTTGTGTTATTTTTTTACTAGATCTCCCTGAGCATAAAACAATGCTTCATGTATTGTTTTGGGGTGAACTAACATGATAAGACTACTGATACAGTGATATATATCTTCCCCAAGAATATGTCATTGATACAAACATGGTTGCTCAAGTGTGGATTTCTAGTATTAGAGAATGACAGCCGATCCAAGGATGTCTTGGGGGACATGAGGGACAATCAATTCCATGTCTTTTCTCAGAAAATATGTATGAAACATCAAATTTCACAAAAAAGCATTGCCCCAGACTCACTTGCAAGTTACTTCCCAGTGCTGTTCAACTGTGTTTCATCACACGCAGAGCAGAGTCAGGTGAGTAGTAAACATGAATGATTAATGTATATTTATATATGCTCATATATATATATATATATATATATATATATATATATATATATATATATATATATATATATATATATATATACAGCCTGTTGTATTTTGGTGCAGTGATCATATTATATTATGGATGTTTTTGCTGAGATTTGTACATGTGTTTCCATTTGGATGTTGGCACTTCAAGGCTAATGTGAATTGATTTTGAAATGTTTCTGATGTGTTTTTGAGCTGTGGGTTTTCGGCAGGTTACCAGGGTTTTAGCCGCGGGTATGTTATTTGGAAAAATTACAAAGAACATCATTATTTTTTATATAGTGTATACATATTGTATAAAGTATTCTTTGAAGGATTGTGTTGAGGTTTATTGATTGATATAGCTTCTATTAGAAATGTGTTTGTCATTTTACTAGTTTGCTTTCTACAGTCCTCTTTTTGTTCTATTGAATTGTGAAAGCTATGGAAGTGAAATTTGTTTCAACTTTATACAGCCTGATTCAAGAATTCAGAGTGTGCACATGTTCTGAGTTTGGCTCTGGTGAAGACCTATTCATTATTTGGAGCAGCTGAAGGTGAGTTATAGTGTGTTTTTATATACTTTGTGTACAGTTTGAATAATTGTATTTGTAAGATAACTGAAGTATGTTTAGGTGTTTCATTTGGTCAAGTTTATAAGTATTGTTTGCAAAGTGGAGTTTTATATATATATATATATATATTTTACTTCAGTGCTTTTAAGAGAGTGATGAAGCAGTATGACAAGGTGTGCTATGCTTATTTTTGCCTGAAAACACATTTGCAAATAACGTTTGTGTCTTAATGACATTAGAAGATGTGATATGAATGAGGGTGCATAGGAAATCATAGTGTGAACCAAGCCATATAACTGTACCCTTGAGGCTGTGTGTGCTCTTTGTAGTTGGATATTAAGCTTGTTTTAGTGAACCTATATTGGTGATTAGGTTTATCATTGAAAAATGTATGGTTTCAAGCGCAGATATATTAGAAGTTGGCAAAGTTAATAGCCAGTTGCATCTCTGTTTCCTTTCAGAGCACATGTCAGTCATGCCTACCTTATTAGTGGTGGAGGTTATTTTGGTGGTTTATTGTTTTATATTTGGCATTGCAGGTAGACCAAATGGTTGAGTTTTTTTCTGAATCCAGTTTGCTCTGTTATGTCATGTATTTGGTTTTGATATATCACACCCTTTTTTTCTGGAAGTGGTGTGGATGTCGAGTTGTTATTGTATGTAAGAAATGGTTAATTTGGTGTGTAAGATGTCCAATAATGGGATTGCATAGTGGGTTGGGGGAAACAGTATTATTGATGAGGTTTGTTAAGAACGTTTTCTGGGGCGGGCCACTGGTATAAGGCCTTTGGTACATAGGGGGTGGACAGTGAAGGCTGGGGACATATATGCTGATCTCTTTTAGTTGATTAGCATTAGTAGTTATTAGTTTGTAGGAGAAAGGCAGGCTTGTGCATTAGACTATTGTGTTATTATGCTGAGATGGGTGGAATCAGGTGAGGTAGTTAATTGCATATGCTTTTTGCTGAGGATGGCTAAGGAGGAGTAATTAGATGAGTGCTAGGAGAAGCAAGGGTGTGTTCAGGTTTAGTTATGTGAACACTAATATACCTAATGCAGTGTACTTGCAGTTGTTGTTTAGCTGTTAAGGAGATGTTTGTGAGGCGTGTTATTGAGCTAGTAGGGGACTTTTTTGAAACTGTAGTGATATTTGGATGGGTAGTGGAGAGAGGGTTGCTAAGGAGGAGTAATTAAATGGGTGCTGGGAGAATCAAGAGTGTAGTAGGGCCTAATATGTTGTACAAGCAAAAACTTCTTTAGTGAGGTTCACTTGGAGGAGGTGGAGCCATTGCAGGAAGTGGAACCTGCAAATTACAAACTTGCTGGAAAATAAGAGAATGAATGCTGAATTGTCAGCATACCAGAGAGCCTGAGGAGAGATACATTGGTGTTGGCGCGACCCTGAGAGAGTCAGGGCGGGCAGATGGCCCATGCAACAATGTGGAGACCATCCAAGGGAAGTCACTACAAGTGACATTGCTCTCTGAGGAGATACCTTGGAAACCCAATGAAGTACAAGGACCCCAGGAAAGGAACGCTGAGGAAGCTGGCTCACAAGTACAACAAAGACATTGAACCGACACCAGGCTTGTAACAGTCTAAAGACCATTTTTTAAGAAGAATCAAGGTAACGGGGGGCCAGGGAGGCACAGGAAGAATAACAGAGAGTATAATACAAAACAAATATCTCATCTCAGTACGAATACGAAATAAGAGCTACTATATTGGAGCTGTGATGGTATAAGCATGAAACCCATAAAGCTCATTGAAGAATAGTTAAATACAAGTGAGTTATCATTTTTACATATTACCTGTGATAGTTTGGGTAACAGAACAAAACTGTTTCCTGGAGGGAAAGTAGAAATACAATACATTTACTAACAGGCAACTCTGTTATAACCAGAAAAGAAAGAGCAAAGTTCAAAAAGAGGGTGCCGCATGAAAGTGAGTGAAGCCCAAGGTCCACTGTGATGAATGAGAATACATTGATTAAAAGAAAGAGCGATACAGACATCCTCAAATGAGGCAATGGACCATGGAATATATTTCTATCTTAGAAAGAAAGAAAAATATGTGAAATGTCCAAAGAAAAAGAGTGTGAAATAAAAAATAATATGTGAAGTTAAAAGCCCATGAAGCCAATATAACTGAACAAGTTTATGTAACCAAACAAATTGAACAAAGCAAAGACTTTCCTAAAGTGAAGTACACATTGTCTAGTGTTAGAAAGCATATATCTGAACTGATAAAGAGAGTTGCCAAAGAAGATAACATATACCAAGAAACTCAGTGCCAGAAGCACAAAGCAGAGAGAAGGGAGTCATTTTACTTCCTATATTTTGTTATGATAAATGATAGGGTCAGGTAGTAATAGTTTTGGATGGTGGATAGATTTCTTTTTGGACATTGAGGAAAAGACGACCGACAAGCACCTTAGTTATTCTGTTAGGTAGGGAATACCCATAGCTATACGGATAGATAGGCCTTCTGACTTTTCTTAAATAAAGATACTTAAAAATGTCCTTAAAGAGTACCTGTCCTTCTCCTGACTTGTCACCACACATTACAAAAAGGTTTGTTGCATCCTGTTTCCTTATACATGCTATTCTTATAAATTCTGATCCCTCTCCTAAAAGATATTGAGTCTGTTACTAGGGTCCATGCCCAGAGTAAGCATCTGGATATCCCTGGTCACCCCATTTTAGGCTCATGTCCCTCCCTCTCCCAAAACTATCTATTAGATCTCATAGTGATTTCTCTTATAGCTCAATGCAAGAGCTTCCTGAGGCCAGCACAACTTGTGTCCTGCAGGCCTCACCAGCATAACCAAATTGACAAGGGGGTCCTGGGAGTCTCTCTGCCAGACATTAGTCCTGGTTACGAGAGACTTACCCAGAGTCTTTAGCTCACTATCTTTCACAGAGAAGAAATATCCCAAACATATCAGTCTTTGTCCTGCCCTGGGGCAGTCCAGCACCGAAATGCTAGGCAATTCTCCTCTGAACAAGAGTACCAACAGCATCCCCAGACACGTGTTTCGGTCTGGTTGGACCTCATCAGTAGGGAGGAGCTGTGCCTCTCTAAGCCTATCCAGCATAACTCCACCTAGGGTCTGATACTAGAGCTACCTGCCCATTCACCTCTGAGCCTTTTGTTGCATTTCCCTCACCATTTCCTGCGGTTTTTTGCTCACTTGTTTGTAGACAAATATACAGTTCACTCAGGTTATATTGTTTAGCCCTGAAAAACCCCTTGTCCCTATAAAGTGCACCATAACTATCATGAAAGGGGTGGTGTGATCCTAAAAGCTGTCAACTACACAATGTGCTAGTAGAGGAGAAGCAGCATGAAAGAATGTAAGGAAACGGCAGGTAAATTAAACTTTAATTTACGGAGCTCGCCAGAGTCTCCACACAGTGTTCTCTCTCTCAATCCTCGCCAACCGTCACTCGTTGGTCACGCGGCTCTCGACACATCCAATCCCGAGAGTCCGCGAGACCAGCTCGAGTGCAACATTCCACCCATAAGCTCTACACATCTTTCCCCTTATGCAGAAAATAACTAAGACGACTTATAATAATACGAAAACTTAAAATGATTTCTATTACCTTACACACTTGGCCAAAACAAACTTAAAATAGAAATATGCTAAGCAGATAAGATAAAATCTCACCTTTGAACAATAAAACTTTGGACTTGCCTAACATTGAATGTTAAGTTTAGGTTTCATAATCTCTCATCCACACAGGTTTTGACCTATGCCTATGTGAACCTTGTTCATTCACTCTTACACCCTTATCTTTTTTTTCCACATCTACCATTCCTCCTTTCACTTCCTCATCAACAACTCCTTCTTTCACCCCTTCCTCCTCTTTCTTATTAATGTCCACACTCACTCTTTTTTCCTTCAATGTATCCTCTTTCTCATCTCCCGCTCTTGCCAACCTTCCTTTTGACCAGACTTCACCACCCTCCAAGACCACAACATTGCTCTTAACCGCACTTATCTTTTTTTGGTCCTAGGAACTTACTTTCAACACATTTGTTCACCAACCTGGGATTTTTAACATACACCATCTCCCCAACTTTCCATTCCTGTTCTTTCACCCTCATCCTGTCATCAAACAGTTCTTTGTTTCTTTCCTGATTCAACTTGATTAGTCTCATTATGTGATCCCGATCCACACTGACCACCTTGGCCATGCCTAGCCATCCTGGACAAAGCTTTGTACCAGTTTCCCTGCCTTTCAACGACACAAATGGAGATACACCAGTTACAGAGTGTGGTGTAGTAACATAACTCCATGTCAACATCCTCAACACCTCTCTCCATGGCTGTCCCGACTTCATAGCCAACTGTAAACCCCCTTTTATATACCTGTTTATTCTTTCAACCAGACCATTCGCTTTGGGATTATACAGTGCAGTCCTCGTGTGTTTTATGCTGTAGCCCGCCAGAAATCTTCTCATTGCCATGGACACAAATTGTGCTCCATTATCCGACACAATTTCCTCAGGAACACCCTCCTTAAGGAAAACCCTTTCCAAGAAACCATTCAACTCCTTAGTCGTTACTTCTTTCACTGCTTCCCATTCGAACCATTTAGAATGGAAGTCTACTACCACAAATAGAAATTTAAGTCCTTCTCCAAGGCCTGCCACAGGGCCCATAATATCCACTGCTAACTTGTTCCAAGGTTGATCCGGTATGACATTAGGTATTAATGGGGCCTCTCTTACCACTCTGCATTTGTCACTTGTTTGACAATTCCAGCAATCTTTAACATACTTTTCAGCACTTTTGTCAATTCCCGGCCACCAATAGTTCTGCCTCAACTTCCTTTTCATGGCAGCTTCCCCTGGATGTCCCTGATGTGCCAATCTCACTAAGACCGACCTAATTGTCTGAGGGGGAACCAAACACCTACCCCTCCTCAATCTGCCTTCACACAAATTCAATTCATCTCTTATCTCCCACCAGGTATTACATTTATTATCCAAATCCTTTTTAGCTGGCCACCCTTCCACTGTCCAACCCTTCACAAGTTTGAGATCCTCGTCAGAATCTTCCTCTAATGTCCACTCTTCTCTACTGACAGCACACTGTATTTCCGCCACCACTGACTCCTCTTCTACTTCTCTTTCTTCTACCCCATTATCTTTCATTGGTTGTCTGGACAGGCAGTCCGCCACCACATTTCTCTTTCCCGGCAAGTAGCTCACATCAAAGTTAACATTTTGAAGTCCTAAACCCCACCTGCTTATTCTTGGAGAACCCAAAGCCCACCTTCCACTTTCAAAGAGCTGCACCATTGGTTTGTGGTCTGACCTGACCACAAATCTTCTCCCCCACAAGAAATACTTAAAATGATTTACAGCCCAGAACATGGCTAATGTTTCTCTTTCGATGACGGAATATTTACATTCTGCACCTCTTAGCGTCCTAGACGCAAATGCAATAACTCTTTCTGCATTGTCCCTGTCATACTGCACCAACGTTGCTCCCAACCCCAACATGCTCGCATCAACCACTAACACACTTCTATCTTTAGAATCAAATCTTCCTATGGACGGTGCTGCACTCACCGCTTGTTTAATGCACTCAAAAGCCAACTCACATTCCGTTGACCATTCAAACCTCGCACCCTTCTTAAGTAGCATTCTCAGAGGAGTTGACACTTTGGCAAAATCCTTCACAAATTTGTGATAATATTCAACCAACCCTAAAAATGATTTGACTTGTTCCTTATCCTTTGGTACCGGTGCATCCTTCAATGCTTCCACTAAATTCCTCTTAGGTCTCACACCTTGCTCATCAATTTCATGTCCCAAATACTCCACTCTGCTCACCGCAATCTTGCATTTGCTCCTTTTAACCGTTAGTCCTGCCTCACCCAATCTTTCCAACACCTGTTTCAACACTTCATCATGCTCCTTAGTGGAACTAGCATATATTAGAACATCATCTTGGAACACAATAATGTTTTTTACTCCATCCAGAACTGTCTCCATCACCCTTTGGAATACAGCCGCGGCCGAGGCGAGTCCAAATGGCATCCTACAATACTTAAATGTTCCAAATATTGTAATAAATGCTGTCAAGTGTTGACACTCTTCCTTCAATGGAATCTGATGGTACGCCTGAGAAAGGTCAATGACTGAAAATACTTTGGCATTGTTTAGTACAGATAATTTATCACCAATTATCGGCAGGGGATGCCTATCAACCAGGATGTTTCTGTTCAGATCCCGCAGGTCTACACAAAGTCTAATGTCTCCACTCGCCTTAGCAGCTACCACCACCGGCGACAACCATTCTGAGCTCTCGCTCTTTTCTATTATTCCCTTTTGAAGCAATGCCTCTACCTCCATCTTCAGTTTCTCGCTCAATTCATGAGGCACTGGCCTCACCTTATGCACTTTTGGACTCGCGCCTGCTTTTAACTGAATTTGGTGCTCAAATCCTTTCAACATTCCCAATTAATCTTTGAATACCATGGGATACTCCTTCTCCCACTTGTCCTTCAATTCTGCCACATCAATGGGTCTCTCTGCATTCGCTTGGATTCTGATCCCTAATTTCCATTGTTCACCCCATCCCAGAAGTGATGACCCTTCTTGTGTCACATATATTTCCGATTCACAGCTTCTTCCTTTATATTTTATGGAGGCCTGGAACATCCCTACTACATCAATTTTCACGTTCCCATATGCATAGGGCTCAATATTGTGTTCTTTCAACATTTTCACGTCTCCCTGCATGCAACTCAGGAATGTCGCCTTCCACATTAAGGTCCACGGTTAACAACTGTCCACCTTCATGGTCACAACTCTCCCGTTGATCATGAATACGTCAGTGGGTGCACCTCCTTTACTTGACACCTCTGAAATCTCCAGCACATGCTTTGTCTGGCTGCACAGTTCCATTACTTGATCCTCTACTTGTTCTGGTACTCTTCCTCCTGTTTCAATGTTCTGCACCACACCTGATTCCCGACATACCCTCGCGAAATGGCCCCTCTTTTTGCATTTCAAACACGAGATATTCTTGGCGGGACAAAACAAACTTGTGGAAATGTGACGGTTGCTCCCACACTTATAACATCTTATTTCTTTGTTCGGGACACTCTTGCGGAAACCCTTCTCAGCGGCCACTTCTCCTTCTCGCTTGTCTCCCTTCATAGTAGACATATATTTATGTGTTTGTTCCATACTCCTTGCTGTATCAATGACCAATTCAAGTGATGCATCCTTTGATAATAGTCTTTCCTGTATTTTCACATTATTCGTGCATCTGACTAATTGGTCTCTTATAAGAGAGTCTGTGAGCACCCCAAATTCACATGTATGGCTCAATGACCTTAGTGCCGCGATGAAATTCTCCACTGGTTCCTGTGGATCTTGTACCCTTTGGAAGAACTTATGCCTCTCAAACGTTAGGTTCTTCTTAGCCTCAAAATGGATCTCCAATTTCCTTTCCGCCATTGAATACTGGTCGATTTCCCCTTGGCCTTGCTGCACTAGATCAGGCAATCCATCATAAACACTTCTGCCCTCTGTTCCTAAGTTATGGAGTAGGATTGCTTCTTTTTTTGCAGACACAAACTTATCACCCCCTATTGCAATCAGGTAAGTATCAAACAATTTTTTCCACCTGTCCCATCTTATTGGCGGAGTACCAGGCTCTGACATGAACGGAGGTGGTGGTGACATACTCGCCGCAGCCATTTTTCCCTTAGTACAAGCCAAATTTATTCGACCAATATGCTCTTATGCACCGTTGTACACTAAGTACATTTGCTTATTACACCTAGTGTGTTCTTATCAGCCTTCTTATCTCTCTGCCAGTAATCCTCTTATTCTGGCCTTATGACTCCTCCCTATTCTCTGTCCAAATCTTCAAAATAGCTTCCTATAGGAATCACAGTCCTTTACTTAATACCAATCCTTAAGCAGGTTCTATCCTTAGGGTGGTACTACACCCTTCTTCAATAATTCCTTAGGGATCCTGTAGATGGCACCTTATAAATTACTTCTCCTCCTGAATGTGCCTTCCCTTATGGTTGTTCTCCTTAGTTCAGTTCAATAATTTCCTCTAGGATCCTCTAGATGGCACTGTGTTCGCATGTGCCTCCTCCCCCTCTTATTGTGCTCAATTCCTTATCCCCAGTCCCCTCTCCCTCTTTGTTCTTCCTCCTCACCTCTGTGTCCTGAGGGGTCTGGGTGTGCAGCACCACTTGGCTTTTATGATGAGGTGGGGAGAGCGAAGATCTCCTGCTCCACACTCCTCCTCCGCCGCGGAGACCGTCCCCCTGCAGCTCTGAGACTCTGCTGCTTAGACAGTCCCCCTGCGGCAGCCGCGGAGACCGTCCCCCTGCAGCTCTGAGACTCTGCTGCCCGGACAGTCCCCCTGCGGCCCCCCACCTCTTTCCTGCCACTCGGTCCTCTGCAGACGTAGGGGTCAGCACGCTGGATGTCCCGACACTCCGCTCACTCACAGGGACACCCTGCTGGCTCCGTGGTGAGCTCCCATCCTCGTCGCCACATGAAAGAATGTAAGGAAACGGCAGGTAAATTAAACTTTAATTTACGGAGCTCGCCAGTGTCTCCACACAGTGCTCTCTCTCTCTCAATCCTCGCCAACCGTCACTCGTTGGTCACGCGGCTCTCTACACATCCAATCCCGAGAGTCCGCGAGACCAGCTTGAGTGCAACATTCCACCCATAAGCTCTACACAGCACCCCTGCAAGAGTGTAGTTTTAATTGTTTGTGAAAATCTGTAAACGGTATACTCTTAGCATTTAACACTACTTTTATAAATAGTTCAAAAGTGCTTCTCTTGTTTAGTGCTGAATCACAGAGTAGAGTTTCATTTTAAATACATTAGGTAAAGCATCATCACAACAACCTTGTGGACTACACTCTTTAAACCCATCAACTCTCAGAAACCTCAAGCCACTATGGTTAACATGCATTTCATCACCTGCATTAAATTGTCCTCAGATCCTGTGCAGGCTGCATAACTTCCAAAATGTTTGCAGAAAATCATAAAGTCCGCTAGGGCCCTGATGGCCCTGAGTTTCCCACAATTGGTTAAGGCAGCTGAGAACTCAGTGGTAATGAGTTGGCAATTAGTTGTTTATGTCCAGAGCCCTATTGCTGAAGAAGGAGAGCTGGAGTCAATGGAGATGGTTTTCTGTGACATTGCAAATGAAGCTGTGGGAGTCAGAGGCCGATGGGCTTCATGCCACGTTTGGCCGTAATACAGTGATAATTCCACTGAATTAACATCAAACTCAAATACTGTTACTGCAATTTCCCTCAGATTTCCTTTGGATTTACAGTGGCAGGGCACTGTAAGTCTCCATTTTTGAAGTGCTCTGCACTCCATGGGAATTTCAGTGGAATTATGGCTGTCGGTAATTCTGCTGCAGTAATTTTTACAATTTCTGTAGATCTTCAGAGGGAAAGTGGCAGATTCATCTCCAGCTAGTTGCTGGAGACAAACCTTCATTTCATCACCAACTCATAGAGTCATGGCGTCATAATGCAGTGGGAATGGAATTACCACTGTTTTTACCTCCACTGCTGCACTTCTAATGAGGCCCATAAAGAGAGTGAGTAAACAAGACTAAAGGAAGGCAAAAAAACAGAAACCATATATGTGCCAAGTGAGATAACCAGTTCTGAGGCACAGGTTGGATAAGCCATAACACAAGGTTAGAGCAAACATGATACAATAGATGACCGAGGAATTGAAGAAGGTAATAAGCCCAGTAACTTGTGCAAAGGAGAGGAGTTGAAGGGGAGTTCCCTGAGAGAGCAAGCCCCAAGCCACCTATTCAGCATTTCCAGTGTGGGGGAGCATGGGTATGTAAGGGAAATAATTCATTGATAGCTGGTGTGTGTCCCCACTTCTCAGAAATGCATTTGCAAACCCAGAGAACTATAGCTAGTAAAAATGGCCTCTCATAGCGGGTCCAAAGTGTATTTATTTAATATATTTTTTCCATAGTCTGTGCATTAGCAAACCTGTTCTTGGCTCAGCAACTGTAATAAGGGGCTGAAAGATACAGACCAAGAAAAATGTTTGGACTACATATTTTAAGCGCAAAGAGGAGAATAGGATTACTTGAAGGTTATTGCGTTGCACCCTCTGCATATGCTGGTGATCAGCATTGATCAGTCTGTAAAAGCACACCAGGAAGGCAAAATCATCCCAAAACCCTCTTTCCTTGCACTGATGCATACATCTCCCATACAGATTTATTTTAGCCATCTCTTGATACAATCTTAAACAAATTGCTAAAGCCAGCAGCTTTGGCTTTTGTTTATATAACACAAAGGAGGGTCTCCCCTACATTGGTTGGGTTGGGGACATTAAGATATCATTACAGCAAAGGAAGTCCTACCAGAGAACATGGATCCATTCATTATTTAGTTATTCATCAGGATCTGTTTCCTACGCATTAATCAATCCCATGTCACTCATAGTGAGAAAGCGAAGACGCTACTGATGAGCCATTCATAAACTCCATATCTATCGAAAACAATCCAATTGGATCCTGAAGGTGTTTTGGTGAGAAACCCAATTGTTGCCTAAATAATTAATGTATATTAAAATATGTCCCTAGAATCAGGTGTATGCCTAAAAGGTTATTCATTCATCCTCCCTCCTTTTCTTTTGTATGATCCCCTAAAGGGTAAAGCAGTAAATCCCTCTCTGCCGAAATGCTGTAAAAGTGCTGACCTTGGATGAATCCCGCAATCAATGTGTGTTATTTTTGTAGAACACTTTGTTTGAGATATGTTGCAACCATAGAGGTTCCATTTGCTGGTCACTTATTGTCCTGTGTTTCATCAATATTGGGTGATGGGTCTTGAAACTATGCTCTTCTGTTAATGTGTAAATATATATATGTCTATCTATCCCAAAATCATTGAATAAAACATTTGATTGAATCAAAATGTTGAAGGTGTAAACTTAGCTAACATTCCTGAGTGGCATAGGATCGATTCCTGCATAAGAAACAGATCCAGATGAATAACTAAATAATGAAGGGGTAGATGGTTCTCTGGTAGGACTTCATTTGTTGCATTGGCTTTTGTTTAGGCAAGAGACAGACACTGACATAATGGTACTACGGGGTTGCAATAGCAATAGTTTGGTGTGGTTCCTGGGAATATGATAGTAGCGCTTTGAAAATACCTAACTAATATCTATACACAAGCCAAAACTGTCAACAATGATTGTTTTAACAGGACCTCAGAGCAAGGAACAGATATAAATCAAGTGGCTGAAGGTACACTTAGTTAAGAAGAGTGTATTACAGCAGTACTGCATTCACAGCTACAATTAAGCCTTATGCCCCTGCAAACTGATTAGAAATAATGTTGACAGGTCAGTTTGTCGCCACTGCTTGACAGATCTAACCAAAAGATTTTATAGAAGGATATGTTTATGGTGGAGAAGACAGTTAGTGGATAAGAACGAACATAGGGTTTAGCAATGCCAGGACGTGTCATTTGGTGGGTAAAATAATAACTAATCAACATCCAAATGCTGTGTAACACTCCTCAAATGTAATTTACCTTCTAGATGTACTGCAATGCATTTATTTTGATGTATAGGTGCCTACTAAAATGAGAGATTTCTAGGTACCCTTTTGACACATTAACATTTAAACTTAACATAATAGAGTAACGCAAATACAATAACACCAGAAATCTCACAGAGAAACCAATTACACTTCTGAAAAGAATACAATGGCAAGTCAGTGCTTTAATCCCAGAAGCTATGGTGAGTGACATGTGAGAATTTAGGAATAAATCCTGACGGGATAATGTCTCTAGAAATCTTGAAGCAGTGACTCGGGCGAGGAATATATTTGAGCCAATTCTAAATCATGATTTTAACTGTGTAATCTGAGAAAATCAAACCACTGTATCAAGGTTCTGCTCATGGTTGTAGTAATAAGGTGTAATCCCCATGGCCCTAATCATGGTTACGGTCCTTACTTACCCCTGCATTGCTCATCTTCATCTCAGTCTCTAGTTACCATGGCATTCCCCTGCTCAACTCAGTCCCTTATTAGCCTAAATCTGATAGTAGGAGGACTAAAGGAGTTTGGTACCTCCCCAAGTTAGAGGATGATTGGCCTATATGTGGATATGGGTATTCACTTGACAAACCCACTTAATTCCCCACCAAAACCCAGAGATGGTCCAATAGTCAACAAACAAGACCCTGTACATTTAGAAGTCTCAAGGACACACACACTCAGGAAGAGATACCAACCGTTCACATCACAAAATGTCTTGTCACAATTTATTGGGCGGTCACTCTCTACTCAGGGAGTTGTTTTCCCCCCCATGCAAGATGGCACGGAACATAGCGTTTTGCAGCTTCAACTTTAGTGAGGCATCCACCTAACCTATCTGGTGCCATTCAGCAAATACCCTCTTTACCACGAATGAGCTAGGAACCAGGCTGGTATATAGTAAGAATATATATTTATTTAAGGTTTGACAAAGAATAATAGAACAACCAAAACATCAGCCACCAATGCTGTGGCACTACACAATATCACAATTTCAAATTACTTGCACCAATTGACTGACATATATTTCTAATGGACTTACAGATACTACAACATGCAGGTAATATTTAGAGATGGACAGTGTAAAGACTGGAGGGGGGTGTCTGTACTCCTGCTCTCTAAATGGCAGAGGAGAGGCACAGAGGACCCCAGCCAAGATTCTCTATTGTTGGTAGAAATTGATGAGCAATCAGGGCCTAGCTTCTCAGGAGGGTATGCAGGCTGGTTCTTAAGTACAGTGTAGTCCCAAAGCCCCCACAAAGGAATGTCCACACACTGTATAAGTTAAAACACAGTATTTATATAATTAAGTTCAAGGTTATATACACAATCACAATAACTCACTTTGTGCTCAGTTAATCTACAATGGCCAATATATACAGTTCTACATAGTACCACAATTATTATTAGATTCCATTAAAGTGCATCAACTGTACTCTGGTTAAATGTCACACAAATCAATTCAAAGAGGTAACCAACGATAGACATAGGAGGAAAGCGGTTGGTTAGCACAATTGGCAGAATACTGGCCCTGTTACCTAGACACAATTCTGTGTGGAGATCCCCTCACCTGGGCTACCTGTAAAGTAAAGATATATCACAAGCCCAGTCCATATATTGTTCTAGAAGTCTTATTTCCTTTTAAAATAGTTCTACAACCTCAATGTACCTGGAATAGCAGAGTTCATCATCGGGTCATCGACGGATCCTTCTTGAGCGGCTCCCTTTAAGGCAGGAGCCAGGGATCGTCAAGATCACACGATGAAAAAGGCTTTAACGACAACGGTGAGGTGGCAGCTTCGTTCCTAGCGGTGCTCGTCGATGATGGAGCTTTGGCGTCCTGCAACGAAGAGGCATGCGGGGAACCTCAGTGGCGATAGTTCTGGACCGCAAAGAGATTGTGAAGAACTGTGGCCCAGCAAGGGCGTTGTGTCGTCTGCGTCTCTGTGGTATTTAGGTGGTGGGAAACCCACCGGCCGATACAGTGATTTCTTAGTTTGTTATAAGGCTAATTTCTCCCAACAACCACCAACCCCAGGCATCAATTAGATATGACCCCTTTGGTTTGAAGGCCAGGTACAGGGAGTGGGAATACAATGGAACAATCATTTTGGCTTTTTTTTTTTTATTAGAAAGGCAATGTTTGAAAAAGGAACTCCAATGGGAAAATCGTTTTGGGCTTTTATTTGAATAACATGCAGGGCATTGAAATTCTGTTTTGAGATGCAAGTGAATAAATGGGAAATGTTGTTTTGCACACTCTACATTCACTTGAATGGCAGAGTTTTAAGGTTACTTATTTTGGGAGTATGGACATCCCCCTTCAATAAGGAAGACAGGGGTTTCAGAAAGGTAGCGTCACCCAATAACTTTATTGTCTATACCGGCTCTAACAAACTGGGCATGAACTAAGTTTCAAACTATAACAACCCTCATGCCATGATTATTATATATGGGAATTAATTGATTTAACTTTAAACCAATGTACTAAGGGTCTACACAGTTGCACCCCATCCCCCACAATTTAATGGAAAGGATTAAGGTAGGCAGTTCCCCACACAATTCAATTAAAATGTATAGGGTGGTTTCCTATAGGGAATTAATTTGAGTTATATTTAATAAAATGTGGCAAGGGTCTCCTCAGTTGCATCCCCCTACCCGCTATGGTGAGGTGGAGATTAAGGCTGGCAGATTACCCACCCACACTTTTGTTGGCATATGGATTAATCTATTTACATGGGAGGCCTTGTTTGTGGGGCATCCAGGGAAACAGCAGGGATCCTCTGAGGACAGCACAGATCTGGTCAAAGGATTCTGTCTAGGATAGTTGCCAGCAACCCAGTCCTCCTCTGGCTCCTCAAATGGCAGGCCGGGCTAGCTTCTTGGTTTCCCAGACTCTGTCTCACATGCAAGGTTTAATGCTTTTCCAGGTAAACAGCTCTTCTCCTGGCAAGGTTTACCCTGATGGCCTGGGTAGCTCTCCTTGCCATTCTGCTAGTTGTTCCTTGCAAGAGTCCAGAAGTAAACTACCTCCAGGAATAGAGTGGAAAAGTCAAGCCAAAAGTCCTCCTCAGATTGAAAACTCATCTCTTATAGGGCCGTTGACACTCCATTTTTAGCATAATTCCCACGATATAGATTGGCTAGTTCCCTCCATTACCCTCCACCAACATGCCCACTTCCTGCTGATAGAACAAGGAGTTGGGAGGTGTAAATGATGGAGGCTGAGGGAGGGGAAAGATTAATCATATCAAAATGACAATGGTTTAGCATTTAGTGTTCCTAAACATCTCACAACGTGGCAGCTACCCTAATCTTTCAGATAGCTGCAGGCACATATATATAATATACATATATGAGTTATATATTTTATGTCAGAAAATACTAATCTTATTTCGGCATGCCCTTCCTAGGAGGAGCTACCATTTTATTTAATTTGCTCCTTAGCTGAAATAGTAAAACATCTGATACTTCAAGATTCAAATATTAATTTCCCACTCTATACCACACCAACTTTCCATTTCCTCGAATTATGAGAAGGCCAGATTCATAATTGTCTTCATTACTGACATTGTGTAGATCACACACAATTCAGATTTACATGGTACTGACATGCTTCTTATCCGCTTTAAAATGAGTCTGGGATGAGCTCATTGGGACCCACAATGCTCTTTTAATTACAGAAAATGTAATCCAATGTTAATCAGCAAATGCTTCACATGTGCCTATCCATTTCAACATAGCCCCGACCTTTTTTTAAGTTTCATTTAACTTCTTTCACATGACATGAACATATGTTGATTATCAAGGCCTTTTTTTTACAGGGTTTGAAGATCCAATAGGCCATTTCTTGAGGTTGTGTCAGCTGTAAAACGGTAATTTCTGTTGGCCAGCCTACCTACCCCTCCACAATTCTAATCTAATTCTCTATAATTCTAAGAATTTAACTGAACACATGGCCTTTTTCTCCTGGAGGACCTCAGACCAAAGGTCAAGAGGTCGTAGTTCCAGATAGACACCAGTTCAGTGGGTGAAACAGCAGCAACCATTTACATGCATAATTCTGAGAAAAATATAATTTTAAATTGAAAGAATGTGTTTACATGGCACATGTAACATTGCCTATGGAGCTTCTGTCCATATGTTAATATATTTTTTTTCATCTGCTGGTTTAAAAGACTTGAGTGTTCCTCTTAACTTGTCCACATTCCCACATATAGGTTATTATTTAAAATGGGAAACCAGTGTCCCTCTTCAAAACAAAGTAGGCCTTTCCATTTAAATGTCAGCTTATTAGTGGAATGTAAAGGTCTTTCTCTGTGTCAAAAGAAATGTGTCACTTGGCTTCACTTTTTAAATGTAAGGCTCAAGTCTTCCTTTTATTTTTCAAAGCCACAGCATTCCAATGTATCATTTCCCATGTGTACTGCTGCAGTTTTGCCTTTACTTGGTTTACATGAAGTCAGCATCTGCAGCACCACATATGCTCTCAGGTAGATTCCCTTTCACTTGAGCGCCTGTCCATTTTTGTAGAGTGGAAATAGGCCCATTTCTTTTAATTTCACTAGGCATTATGTTGGAAATCACTGTTTTGTACTGGCTTTTATATTTCAAGGGGGCTCACATTAGCCAGCTTCACTCTCACAATAGGGGCCTACAATGGCCTCTCCATCTCTGTGACCCTGGGGCTGTATTTTCACCACACATGTCTGTAGGCCTGTACAAATCATTCCCTTCTTTCTTTCTGTCCCTTTAAGAAGCATACCTAATGCCTTGTTGAATGGGAGCTGATGGCCCACGAGGATACCTTGTTTATGCTTGGCTCACCTTGTCTAATTATAAGCATGATTTATAGTATTGTTGCAGAAGGAAGCAGTATTGCTGAATAAGCAAGCAATGGGTGAATCATTACTATCTGATGGGGCTCGCTGGCCGTTTTGTCTCAAAATTTCTACATGAGTTCATGAGTCCCATGAACAACCCACATAGACCAAATATTAAAAACAACACAATCAGACTTTCCACAAGACCCACTCGGGGGGCGAGGGGTACATATAGTTGTACTTTTACATGACCTGTTTGGACAGCCCACATAGCTTTAACAAACTTTGACCTTCTCCACCACCTACTCCACGAGTCCATACTGACAAATCAGCACATTGTTAACTTTGGGAACTTGTGTGTACAGGGCTTTGCAGCTGCAGAACTGTTGTTTCCTGATTCATCTTTAGGACACTCACCCAATATAAAGTAGTTTAAACGCAAGAGTTCAGGCAGGCCTGACCCAGAATGTGTACCCTGAGAGAGTTTAAAATCCAAAATAGTGGAATAACCTTATGTGAGTTTCACTCAGCACCACACCTCCTCTCAAATGATTCTAGGTGAGCTTGGAAAGCTTCACCAATCCCATTCCCCCAAACAATTTGCCAGCACAACTTCCATAACTCATAAGTATCTCTTTCCCATATGGAGGGGTTGAAGAGCACAATAGAACCAGATTCTGTTTCAACTGGTGTGTGTGTTTGTGTGAGTGTTTAAACTAACAAAAGGCGATATCGAGAGTGAGGAGAGAGCTGAAGTAGGTAGCTGGAGGAAGAGTCTGTTTGCAGGTGGTTGGATTTAAGCTGAATTGGGAAGTGCTGACAACACTACTGTGAGTATAAGCCACATTACGAGTTTGTCAGTAACCTGCCTGTACTACCGGCAGGTTACCAGCAAACTCACCTTACTGTCGCCGGTACCTGATATCTCGGTGTTACCAGGATATTACAGGAGCCAGCAACAGCTATAAGTTCCCATTCCATGGAGTCCAACAGGACACCATGGGATGGGAGCTTCTGAATCACTGGCATCATTGTAAGCAGTGCCAGTCATTCAGTAATTTCTCTGCTGGTAGGGGCCTGAACTCCCGGTAGGTGATGCCTGCCTGTAGTTCACTGCCCCCCTACCGGCAGGCTCGGAGTGAGATGGTTCAGTTTAAATGCCAGGGCATTGGCATTTTGCCCTGCATTTTTACCGGACCGGTTCACCCGTAATGAGGCTGATATGTCTTTAGTTTCAATGTCCCATGTTTTCAGAGGTTATACACAATTTTCATTTACTGCAGGCTTTAGATTATTCCTAGAAGTGAATAAAAGAAGAGTAGGATACAAGGATTTAACTCTCATACATTCCAACCCATTTTATGTTTTCAGTATCCAGACCCATACAAACTCTCCATGCAGCCTTTACTTTCTTTAGCGTTGTCTTGTGCCTTTTACACCCAGTCACCAACTTCCCATGTAAGAGGATATCTCCCAATCTCTTTTCATAGACAGACATCCTTGCTGATTTTTTGTACGTTTCTAAAGATGTATCATCATCACACAACAACAACACGTCTACACTACCACTACCCCACTCCACCCTATGCCGCACTGTGTCTCACCCCAGTCTAGCCTTTCTACCCCCATTTCACTCTTCTCTCTCAACACCCACTCTACTACCACCACCCTCTAGCCCTTTCCCTCCCACTACCACTGAGTGGGGTGGGCCAATCAAACCTGACACACCCCACTCTACCAACAACAACTTTCCCCACACCATCTGTTCCCATCCACCCTTTCTCAGCCATCATTACCTGCACCAATCCAACCTTCCTTGTAATTCTCTATCCGCACCTACCCAACTTTCCTCACCTCTCTTTTTAATCTGTCCTCACACATCTCTACTCTACCCATGCTGACTCACAAATCTTTTACCTTCACCACCACACCCTTCCTCACCCATCCACTCATCTCCCAGCTATTCCTCAATCCCATCGACCCACTAACCACCCTCAGACATCACCCAACTGCTCTTCACACCCATCCCCACCTCATACGACCCCAATGTAACCCCACTCATGCCCACCTCACACCTCTCTATCACACCCCACACCATCACCATGCAACTCGACCTCACTGTCTGTTCCTCACCCCGACTATCTACTGTATGCCCATTCAAACTCGCCCAAAACCCATAACTCCCCCTGCCTATTCCAACCAACCCACCCACCCTACCTCATTTCTTCCTATCTTCACTCATCCTAGATCCCTCAAGCCTAACATGCTCACCCCTGACTACTTCCTCCAACATTCATCCACCCTTCTCTCTTCCACCTTAGCTCCTCCCTTGCCCTGCAACCCCAGCTCCCTCCTAAAATGACTATACTGACGTTAAAAGTTGCAAACATGTGTGCAGGTGTGTGTTTGCTAGCAAACAACATTAGTCATACACATAGTAAAAAGATGTCTGGATATTGCAGTGATGCTCTACTTTTCTTCTATTTCTATTAATAATATGATTTGTCTGCAAACACTAAATAAGCATATCTTAACTTAAACTCAAGACCCTCATCTTCAGGGAATGGCTCCTCCTTAACACCTACACACCTTCCACCCCCCACCTAACCTGACACCCGACATTGGGCCTCATTACAAGCATGGCGGTAGACGTACCTGTATGGCAGGCACGGCTGCCGCCATGCTCGCTACCGGAACCGCCTCCCGCAATTGGGCATTAACCGGCCCATTACGAGATGAATGGGCCGGTAATTGTCCATTCGCGGGTGGCGGTATTGCCGGGCTCCCGATCCCCATTCTGCCCCAGAGAGCAGAATAGGGGTGGGGAGTATGGTTGCGCCGGCACCGTTAGTAACGGTGCCGGCGCAATTACGAGTTATGCTGGCGGGTGCCACACAGCCCACCAGGTAAGACCTGGCGGTTTATCAGGAACCCGCAAACAGATCTCGTAATGCGATGGAACGGTATGAACGGTGCCAGTGCCTTACCAGCACCGTTCATACCGTCACCACCAGGGTCCTAATGAGGCCCATTCTGTCCCCCCACCACTGGTTTCCTCCTTCCCTAATTGTTGGTATATCCCTTGCTGCCAAAATGCCTGCCCCACCCCTTTCCCCATTGCAAGCTCTGCGCTCCCTTCTCTCAGTCTCCTCATATTTAATTCCCTTGTGGCATTCTTCCTCCTATGACTTGTAAAGCGCCCCTTTGCTTCCTGAAGCTATTCAATAATACGCATAATGATAATAATATCTTGCAGACATGTTTGGCATTTATGGGTATGTAGAGCCCAAGTATTTAGTGCATTCCCACCTATAATTGTAAAATGCAACTATTAACAACTGCAACCTCCAGAACTATTGCTCCGGCAATGCTTGTTTCTGTTTCTGAGCAAAACAATGTTTTCCAGGGAAGAACATACAATACAATAGATATATTACATTAGTCTTCCGCGTTAAATAGTTGATCTTCTATTATTCCTTGAGACCTGTAAATTCCATGCCGATGATTGGTATAAAAGGAGGCAGGCATTTTCACAATTTTAGTTTAGCTGAGCCTGTGGTATCTTCCGCACCCTTCCTCCCCCATCGTCACGAGCACATGGTGATAATAAACTTTGTGATCGTTTTGAAGTGTGGGCGGCTAAAATGCTAGGACAGGGAAGGCAATTCTGCTTTCTCGTGTAATTCTCATGCAGACGGAGGAGCTCCAGCTGCACCAGGCCGATTCCTATGTGCGCGTGCCTCGCTCCTGACAATCCTGCCTGCATTCATTAATTTCCCCGCTCTCGCACTCGAGCCATTTTTAACTTAAAAGCCGACTGCAAAGCCGCTGACACGGAGTAGCTGCACACCCTTCCTGCTAATATGGAGCGCTGCCTTTGAACCCCAGGACAATCAAATACAGCGTGCCTGACAGCACCCTGCAGCTTGTACAGAACCTCTGCTCCCATAGAAACCACGCAAACGTGCATACTTCTCCGGCGTAAATTCTGTCACAACGCTCGTCTTACTGCCAATTCGATACTTTGTGTAACCTGCTCAGCTGCTGGGCAGCCAAGAGTGACCTGCCGCCTGGACTATGTCCTTGTGTCTATACTGGCAGCCATTTGCAGAGAACTGTCAAGACAGTTCTAGGAAGCTACATTGGATGTCCTCGAAAGTGGAGGTCCAGACTGGAAGAACAAGCTTCAAATCTGTCCATGTGACAAACTGGATTCTGCTATGCAGAAATACAAGAATGACTAAAGACTAAAATGCCCACTCATCCCTCACAAAGCTACAAACCAAGAGGCAACATAATCATAAAGGTAAAACAGTCAGAGTTAGGAGACATACCTCCTTCGCCTTTTGTGGTGACTTGCCTGCTTCGAAGACTATGCTCTTAAAATGGGGTGAATGGGCTTCAGTAGCGACACAGACAGTAAACCATAACAGTCTAAAATAAAGGGTCCTATAAAAATAGACAAACACTAATAAAACACGCCACCTGCAAAATAACTAAATAGAAAAAAATCTACACATACACCACCCCTGAGGAACGAACAGACAACAACTAAAGATATCACAATGCAGCACTCTGAGCAATGAATCAGGAGTGTAAGGCAAGCAAAAACCATAAGGTTCTTTGAAAAAGATTTCTTTCTTGGATGCAAAAAGGGAATTGGTGACTTAACCAGTCTCTAGGGCCTAGAACTGGACCAAGGGAGCAGTTTATAGTCAATATTAACTTTTTTTGATTTCTTAGGTGGTTTAACGCTGTTGAACTTCGGCTTCAAGCAATGGTGCGAGTGGATCAAGCTCAGTTTGGAGAAGGTGTATAGTGGGGGCACAAGCAGCATAAAGGCATTGAGCCGGTTCAATGCAGTAGCTCTGCGGCTCGATCTCTTGGAGGTCAAACCGAATCGTGTACCTGCTGGGAGAAACTATGGGGCTACAACCAAAATGCTAGCCAGACCCGACCCCCTACAGTCCCAACATTAGTGTACCCTGGATCTTTCCCAGACATTGCAACACCCCTGTCCTCCAGCGGTTTGAGCCGGAGGGCAATGGTGGTCCAAATACTGATCCTGTTGTTCAGCGACACAGTTAAGAGAGTTGGGTCGAGTTGTGGTGTAACTCCTGGTTAGTGTCAGCAAGAGACACTTCAGCAGTTTGAGCTGGGTCACGGCATCGAGAAGTTGATTTGAGCCTAGCAGAGGACAGGCTCAGTGAGTATATGATACAACGTCAGGCAGCTCAATGTGCAAGCAATTGTTAAAATCATTGGAGGAGTACCAAAAGCCAGCACTGGCAGGATCCCTCTGGTTCGATGAGCAGAAAATAGAGTTCGACAATAGTCTGAATAATTTGGTGCAGCAAAAGAGGGAGCCTTAGCTAATCTGGCCCCCCAGAATTTGTGAGATCTACTCCAGGGGCTCTAGGACAGATTGTGTGATTTCAGGGTCTGCTCTCCCAGCCTTGGTAAATTCTGGGTAGGAGTGGCAGGTCCTGGTCCACAGCAAGGGTAACCCACAATATGCCCCAGAGTGGTTAGGGATCAGAGCTTTCCTCTGCCTTGGTTGTTCCTTCTTCATCTCAGTGATTGAGGGCTTTGAAAGAAATTACAACTCTCTCAAAAGAGGTCCATTGAATCCTTCAAGTGCTTTCCATAGTGAATCAAAGAAGTAGTGGGAGACTCCATCTTTTGAAGGTAAATGTCCACAGGTGATTGGACTAAAGCTAGCCTGCCATAGTGGTCCAATCACTGTTTTTGAAACAAGTGAACTTTGCCTTTCTGCTGACATCAGACCCAAAGTGCTTTGCTCTAGAAGGAGTGAAGGCTACAGCAAAGAGAGAGAAACAGAATGGTGGAAGCCTTCTTCATGGTACATAGCTGCCCTGACCACTCTAACAAAGCCCACTCTCTTCTCACTAGGATCAAAAGCATTTCGAAATGCAGCACCATGGTGTGAGGCTACACCCTTTGAATGGGGGTGCTCCTTTGAGGCCCATGGCTGCCCCCTGGTGGGCGGCTGTCTCTGGCGGAGGGTGTTACCTCACTTCACAAAGAGATCAAGGAAGAGGAATGGCCATTCAGGTGTTTTCTGTCCTGTCATTTCGCAAGCTCAACCCATTTGGCAGCAATACACATCACCTTCTGCAGATGGGCTGACTCAGAGGAGCTGGCACATGTTTGATATCTAATTGAATGTGGCTATAATAATTATGAGAATACCGTCAACCATACCCTAACTCAGGTATGGCTTTTTTTTTTTTATTCGTATATAATTGCATTAACAATTTTTACAAAAAGGTGATGTTGGTCAACTAACAAGAGCCACACGAAGAGCGACAGGGGGAAACAGAAAAAGTGCAGCAGTCCCACAGTTGAAAACCAAACAGGGGACGATTCCCGCCTGGTTTCCTCCTCTTCCCTGTTAGAGTGTTGATTCCAGGTCGGGGGCCTCGTCGTCGGTCAGCGTCGGGACTTTAGAGGCAATTGATTCTAATGCACATTCCAAAATTTTAGCGGTTGCTGTCGTCCATTTAGTTTTCTCCCCTGACATCAGCCTATTCCACCATGTTGTATCTGCTTCTTCTAGTGTTCTAGAAAGATCTGTAGATAGGGTAGTCAGGTATGTGGCTCTTGTTTTACTTAACTCTGGGCAATATAACAGCAGATGTTTTATCGATTCAATCTCATTTGTTTGCAGAGTCGGCAGGACTTCTGATCGCCTGAATTTCCCGGGTTGGTAGGAGATTGAAACGTGCCCTCATGAACATTTTTCTTAGTTGCTTATTTGGAAGTTTGCTGCAGTATCTCATTGGTTCTTTTAACTTATTGAAGTTAGGAGGCAGATCTTTAGTCATTTTGTTCTTCTGCACTTTTTCCAACGTTTCTATCCAGTCTTGGTCTTCCAATTTTGGCTTCACTCTTGTAGGGTTATTTATAAGGTCGTCTTCATTGCAGGCGATATCAGTGAGCTTTTCTCTCAGGTTGTTTGTCCAATTGTTTAAAATAGCCAGGCTATGGTTTGCTATTTCGTCGGCCACTATTTTGTAAATAGGCAAGCTGTCCTTGATGAGAGTGTTTCTCCAGAGTTGCATTGCATTTAATTCCACCGTGGCTTCTAGAGAGAGTAGGCCTAAGTCTCTTTTGATAAGTTCCAATGCGGTCGCATTTGGCAGACCCAGGACCGTTTTCCAGATGTAACTCTCAAGTTTCCGCCATATCTTCTTAGGAATGCTCAGGGTCGCTCCCATGCCGTATGTCAAGGTTGGCACCACCTTGCCTTTATAGAACTCAATCGTCGGGACCAGGGAGAACTTGCCATAGTTTCGGTCTAACATTTTCATTTGGACCACAAGATATTTTGTTTTTTCCCACAGGATCTTCTGCGTTGTAACTTCTTTCGCCGAATTATCGATGTGGACTCCTAAGTATTTGAAGCTTTGGACCACTTCGATTTCTACGTTGTCCAATGCCCACTTGTAGCCTGCAGATGTTTTCTTAGCCTTTTTTCCAAATATCAATATTTTTGTTTTAGCTTTGTTTATTTTGAGGTTGTTTTGCTCCGTATATTGTGCCAAATTGGCGAGTTGTCATTGTAAGCCGATTTGGGTTTGATCTAACAATATTAGATCATCTGCGTATTGTAGACGTGGTATATTGGTCTTACCCAGCTTTGGAGGAAAAGCTCCTACTGCTTCGTCCGAGTCTTTAAGGTCTCCTAGAAAAGCAATAAACAAGGCCGGGGCCAGAGGGCACCCTTGTTTTACTCCTTGTTCCACCGGTATCTCTTGCGACAGCAGGCCTTGATTGTTTAGGTGCACTCTTAGCTTGGTGTTGGTGTATAACGCCTTCACCAGGTCCAGTATTTCCCTAGGGCAGTTCCATTTTTCCAATTTGTTCCACAGTCTCCATCTGTCCACTCTGTCGAACGCCTGAGACAGATCCACAAAAGCCATGAACACAGTCGGCGCTCCTTTCTTGACCTTGGCTTTTATCAAATTTAGGATGAGGATGTTTACTGTAGTGCTTCCCTTCTTTAGGAACCCCATTTGAAACGGGTCATTTGCCGGTGATGAACTGGCCCAGCTACGAAAATGGGTCAGAAGGAGGGTGGCAAAAATGTTGCCTATTATATCGAGTAGTGCAATTGGTCTATAATTACTTGGTTCTTCTCGATTCCCTCGTTTGAAGATTGGCACCACCACCGCGTTTACCCAAGACGGCGGGAGCGTTCTTGTCAGTCTACACTGTTCGAAGATGGTACTGATTAGGACTGCCCAGATCTCCGGGTTTTGTTTTAAGTCGATGTTACTTAATCCATCTGGCCCCGGGGCCCTGGATTTCTTTAAATTCCTTATGACGTTTTCTATGTCGACCTTTGATATGATGTCGATGCAAGCAGTTTGCCCTGAGTTCCTGCTTCTTGGAAGATGTGATGGTTGTGCCTTGAACAGATTTTCAAAGAAGTTCACCCAGGCCACTTCACTCACTGCGTTTACTATTTGGTTTTCCGCCTTCTTGTCAGATTTGTTAATGAGCGCCCAGAAGTCTCCAGTTTTTTTTGTAATTAAAGCTCGCAGCATTTCCCCTGCGTCTTTCTGGTACATCGCATGCCTATGACCACGTATCCAGTTTTTATATTTTGCACTTTCTTGTTTCAATGTGTTCCATGCTGTTGGCGAGTTCTCTTTTATGGTTTGTCTCTTAAGTTTTCTCAGGGTTCTCTTCCTTTCTACGACCTCTTTGTCATATATATGTTAATTTGGCTGTTGCTTTTGGTTTTTACCCTGCGATTTCGTCCTGTACTGCAATAAGAAAGGAACATAGTCCGGAGTTTTGTTCTTTTCTCCTCGTAGGGCGGCCTTCATTTTGTACTTTTTAGTTATGCATTCGATGTTAGTTGCAGTAAGCCGAATGCGGGTTTGTTGGCTGTTCGCTTCAATGGAGTTGCTGTATCTCTCGTGATCCGGCCGTCTTGCTTTCCATTCTATAGCCACAAGATTATGGTCGCTTTCTTTCGTTTTGGCCACTGAGTAGTCTTGAATACTTGCCACTAGACTGTTAGAGACAAAGAAGTAGTCAATATCGGCTTTGGATACGCCTCTTTCCCATGTGTGATTCTTTACCATCCATGCTTTCAGTGCAGCAACATTATGAAGATTTCTCGCTTTCATAAGCCTCATCCATGAATTTCCTCTTTCTTCTGCTGGGGATTTCAGCTTCTTAGATTGTATTATTACCTTATCCGTCCTGCAATTTGCGTTTAGATCTCCGCAGATTATTATATGCGCTGTAGGGTGATCCACCATGATGTCATCAATTGTTTTTGCTACTAAATTGCCAAAATCTGCTGTTGTGGTTCTTTCTGGGTTCCAATATGCCGTTATTAGTGCAATTTTTGCTTTTTCCATTCCCTTTCCTCCAGGTTCTTCCTGCGCCCATGTCGCAAGGATTGCCAGTACCCCGTACGATTCGACTATGGTTTTTACTCGGGATATTCCGACCCCCGACTTTATGGCTATCAATAGCCCTGAGGATGGTCGCCAAACAGGCCCTTTGATGCTGGCGAGAATGTAATATCAAAGCCGTCTAGGGCCGGTTTCTCGGTTAGCCAATGCTCCTGCAGGCATAGGATATCGAATGCCCCTAGATCCTGATTCTCCGGGTTTGTCAGGTGCCGGTGGCCCCTCGTGTTCCAGGAGGCCATGGAAAGAAAATCTCGCTTTATGGTCCCTTTCCTGGCTTCTTCCTTATTTGTTGGAGGCGGTGTATCTTTTGTCCCACCTCCTGGTGATTGCTATTTCTCGGTGTGTAGATTTAACGTTGCTTTTAGCCAGTTCCATGGACCTTTTGGTGTTCTGTTTACTTGTGTCTCTCCCCTCGTTGTTTCTCGATCTTTTTCTTTTCTGTCCTCTCGATCTGGCACTTATCTCTTTGTTCGGGGTATCTGTGACTTACGGGGCGATTCTTCTTTCCGGTGTTGGGTGTCCTGACCCACGTTTGAGCTATCATGCTGCAACATTTGGTGCTGTGGGCTTAGAAAATCCAAGATGGCCAAAAAGCCCACATGTGCGCCAGAATCCAGGAGAACCACGCAGTTTGTGCGCACACCGAAATGGTTGCCTAACTTGCCACCCACCAGTGCGAGCAGGATGCCATGAGTGAAATGTGTGCCAAAGGAAAAACCGCACTTTAAAATCACCTTTTGTTTCTCTGAATGCCAGCTCAAAATGCCTATTTTCAAACATTGCAACACATCCAAAAATCTCACTGAACACCAGCGGACATCTGGCAGAATGAAGTATGTGTGCATACTAAATCTGGGAAGATGAAGAGCCCAAAACAATGTTCATAACAAAACTGGCTGAGCTCTGCAGGTCTGCAGCAGCCTCACTGAAACTGGATTAAAACCACCAAAATCGAGATGTTTAAATTAACTGAGTTACCTACTTTTGAGTGTCACATAGTTTGTAACTGTTAAAATGTCATAGTTTTGAACTTAGAATCAGCATTCTAGCTGCATATGTAAAAATTGTCTTGACTTAAACTGGGGAACAAAAAGTGACATCTTACCTGAAACCTGGCTTAAGGAAACTGGAATTCTGCCAGACAGCTACCCCCGACGGGAGTGGGGGCTTGCCCAACAAATGCATTCCCAGGCCTGGCTGCATTCTGTTGCTCCTGCCGAAAGGAGGTCACACACTCTCTGATTGAATTACCAGGGGATTGCAAGAAACTAAAGAAAGGGCCCAGGCAGATGGTTTATTGGGGTGGTTGTAAATGGCTTCCTTTTGAACAAAGCCCTTCCTTGACTCAGGCAGATGGTTTATAAGGGCGGCCGTAAAATAGCTTCCTCTTGGCAGAAGCTGGGAGGGGCAGGGTCTCTGAGCTTGGCAGAAACTGGATAAACTGGTTTATACACCATGTGACCTGAAAAGACACACCCCTGTTGGCCAGAATATGATTCTGAGAAAGATGTATAACTCACAGTGCGGACTTGTCAAAATTATTTAAATGATACCATAATTCTTGTGATTTTTCTGTGCACGTTTTAAGACGCGTTGGGAATTTGTGTGATGTTCTGGGGCAAAACCCCGCTATTTATTGACACCACATACTCTGGAAAGTTACTGAGATATGTGTGGGACGGGGGTGTACATGTGTATAAATCTGGAGAAAAATCTGATGTTGCAAAACCCACTAAAAAGCACAAAATGTTGCCATTTTTGAATGCAAGCCTCCAGGAAGAGCAGAGTTTGAACAGAGTATACCTCATGTGATATGTGATGGGTGCATGTAATTTTAAACAAATGTGTACCTGTGCAAATATGTATTTGGGTCAAATATAAATTTGTGTGCAATTTGACAGGGGAGTATCCTTTCTGCAGACCATAAAACAGCATCACCATGACACACATTTCCTTCCCCCAAACAAAGCAGTGAGGAAAGCTTGACCAATGGGCAGTTCAGAGAGGGGCTGGCTAGTGATGCTGCAAGCACACCCACTTTCAAAAGACATAAAAAGAGCCACTGGAAGCTTGAGAGGACATTCAATTCCATTTACTGCGGAGCATGCAGACCGACGACTTCACATCCAGAGATCCAGACTTCAAATCCATCAATCTCCAGAACCTGTAGCAGTACCCAGAAAGCAGTGTTACATCCAGAATCCAGAGAGGCTAGACCAGCAGAGCAGAGCTGACCCAGATCACTGTGAAGTGCCGAGACCAGAACCGGAGTCCAGTCCAAAACCTGACCAGATCCGTGGCGAGGCCTATTTCAAAAATATATTGTGAGTACCTAGCAGAACTGTGCAGAACCAATCTCTTAATTAAAATAATCTAATCCAAACTATTTTAATCTAACCAGAACTGCCTCCTAGAAGTTGTCACTTGTTATTTTGCAAAGCTGTCACCTGTCATTTTGAGTTTACTTAAAATCCGAAAAACTACCTTTATTTAATCATCCGTATCTCTGGAACCGTTTGGGCTACGAACTTGGTTTAACTTTCCTCTGAAAGCTTAGAATCGAAGCTCTCCAACAAGCCTAGAACCGACTTCCTACTCCTTATACTTTCTCCTTATACTTTTGCCGCGATTTGCGATTTGGTTAAAAATCCAGCCACGTGTGAAAACAGCAGCTTCCTTTCTTTCCTTGTTAAAAATTCGTTTGCCTCTTAATCACCATCTCTGAATCATTGCTAAAGTGAGCCTGCACGCATCCCTAGTATCTCTCACTCACCCTGAACCTCATAAAGGGAATTCAAAGCATTTTCAGCATATTTCTCACTGCATTGTCACCATATTCAAAGCATTTTGCCTGTGTTCAAAACTCCTATCTGTTGTATAAGCTGCTGGGGGGGAATTGAACTGAATTCTATTTGATTACATTCCTAAGAACTGTGTGCTCTCATCTTCATCTCCTTACATTGCATAAAAGGGGGGGAGTGAATTGCCAGAGAAAAGTGATTACATTGTTTTGTTGAAATCATATTGAGTATTTTCTGTACTGCATTTTCATTCAACATTGCATCCATCTGAACTTATATCAAGCATTCTCTACCACCTTATTCTTCTGTTCCTATTCCCAAGTGTGCTACCTCATCCTTTATACTACTCCTGAGTATCCAAATCAGTTTACTAGTAGGACATTATTCATTGTTGATCACTGCTCATGTTCTTAAGTATGATATTAATTATTAATTTATCATAAAAGTGTGATATATATATTTTGTTTAATTTTTCTCAAATAAACCTTTTAAACTTGCAAAACAGAACTACTTCTTGGCTCCATGGGGTCAGGGGGATTCTAAGAGAGGGGTGTTATATAGGGGTAGACATCCAGAACTCATGAACTGGACATAAAGATATATCAATAAGGGTTTCCATTCAGTATCCCAGACTAGGCATTGACTTAGCTGTAGTGTTGAATTGAATCTTCTTACAAATTGGGGGCTCGAGCCGGACGTCTGGGTTAGATCTATCACTTGTGCAGATTAATACAGTGTGCCAGCTGACCAGATACACATATCTGGTCGGATCACCACGCTGTGTTACGCTGTAAAGCACTCCTCAAAGGAACGCTCTAAGGAAAAGGTCTGTTTTGCAAAAATAAAATACAAACTTCTGTAAGTCAGGAAGGAACTCAAATTCCAGAATGACGACCTTGGTAGATATGAAAATAGCCAGAGAGCACTTCTTACATAAGCTATTTGTGAGAGGTGAGTGGACTCATCAGGACCAGACGGTCTGGTTGCAGGCAATCGCACCCCAGATCACTGAAACAGGGTCAGATAAATGGAGAGACCAGGGTCCCTTACATGTGGCCCTGAGTGAACTATATATGTCCCATAAGGCCAAGGATGAGCACAACAAGATTGCCAGGGTAGCGGCATATTTATATTTACATATGGGAGCCATGCAGGACAAATGTGCTGAAGGCCAAGATCTGGCGAGTAGGCAACTGCTGGCATTACAGAAGGACCAATCTGATCTGGACTCTTCTGAGCAGAGGCTGCAGAGGAGCCAGGAGTCAGAAAATGATAGTAGGCAGTATATCATTAAAATAAAAGAGGACATGGATATACTGCAACAGGAAAAGACAGACCAGGATACCAGAATTCTGGCCTTGCAGAAGGAACGCCAAGACAGTTTGGACTCCCTACTGCAGAGCCAGAAAAAGCTGGAGCAACAGATCAATTTCAACAGGGCATGCACAGAGCAGGTAGCCACCCATCAAATCCAACTAGACAGAGAGAAAGAGGAGAGCAATAAACTGATCCTGAAAGACCTGGATACCCAGGCAGAGTTTGATCAGGAGCGCCAGAAAGCTGGTGCCTTCCAAAGGCAAAGGGACGACCTGACGGCACAGATGCAGACTCTTAGTCAGGAAAGGGACACCTTAGGCCAGGAAGTCTGCCACTTAAAAAGAAAAATGGAAGAAAATCACCTGGCCCACCAGGGACTGGGTGACCTCCAAAAAGAACACCAGGACTTGCTAGAGCACACCAGGAGGGTGGAGGAGGCTCTGGCAAGACAGGAGCAGGCCAGTAGGGATGGGACTCAGTAGGTAACCCTCCTGCAGCAAAGACTGGCCCAGTGCTCCAGGACCAATCAGGAAACGCAGAGAGAGAATGAGGCTCTCTGCCAGCACAATGATAGGCTCCAACAACAGGTAGCGATGCAGGAGAGACTGATAGAGTCTAGTAAGCCCTTAACTGAGGAACTGAAGGCGCAGGCTCTTGCATTGCAACAGGGAGCAGGGGCGGATAAAGACCAGGTTCGCTGGGAAAGGGAAACTCCTCAGCATAACCTCAGGAGCCCTAGTACCAGAGGCCTTTATCTCTCTCAGTCCCTGGACTCTGCCACCCCCATGTCCCCTGGCGCACATGAGCACCGGGCCACAGGGATGGCAGATTACTATCCAGCCAGAAGCATGGGGCTCATAGGCCAGTACCTCCCAGGAATGGATGGGCGGGCATCCGGGTATGGGCACCCAAGCACAGTGCAATTTATTGGGGAACCCCAGGAGAATAGGCCCATTAAGGGCATCCTGAAAACTTCTGCCCAGTTAGGTCAGTGGGGGGGGGGGTACCCATCGAATCCTGGCAGCAAGGAGGAATCTGAAGACTCCTCTGAACGGCGCAGGACACAGGAGACCAGGTCCCCACATTCTGCCAGCCATTCCCAGGCTCGCAGAATCCGGGAAAACCTGGAAGATCAGACAGGAACCTCTGGGAGCAGTGCCTCTGAGTCAGAGGATGAATGGACCAGGGTTACCCGAACCAAAAAGGCCAATAAGGCAAAAAGGGCCTTGCTTAAGGACCCATTGAAGCAAATAAAGGCAATAAGGAGTGTCATCACGACTTATCACAAGAACGTCAAGTATTCTGTTTGGGAACACTGGGAGCTTTACAAGCAAATGATGGAGACTTTCCATTTGAAGGACAGCCAAAGCTGTATTCAATATGTAAAGTGGACCTTCTCACCAGAATACTCCAGTTTCTTTGCGGGGCTGGAGGACCAAAATCATTTAAGATGGTCCACCTATAAGGCGGCCATCTTGAAACATTTTTCTGTTCACAGAAATCCTCAAGAGGCTCGCAAGGCAGCCTACAATTTGCAATGTGGGGAGGATCAGGCCCCACAAGAGTTTGTGCAAGAATTAAAACGTGCTTTTGCGCAGACCACCAGAAGGGTGCGCACGGATAGCAGAGAATTTATCAATACGTTTTTCCATGCCTTACCCAAATACATAATGACCCAGCTCGTGAGAGATTTTCATGTGAAAAGATCTTTAGACTGGGTCATTGAACAGGCTACCCGGATCTATGAGGTGCAGAAGCCCATAGAAAATAAAAATAATGCGCCGAAAAACCCCAAAACCAACAGCACCCCTGCTGCTGCCAAGGTGGCAGAGGTAAAGGTTGCCCCCGTTTTAGATTTGGAGATGGGGGGGCCTAAAAACCTGCCTGCACCAAATAATTCACAGCCCAGAAGGCCCTCAGGCCAGTCACAGACAGGGAGTCGAGGAGGTAGTCCCACAAATTGGGTCCCGCGCTCCCCTGACTATGTAAGTCCCCGCTACAAGGGAAACCGACCAATCCTGGGTTATGTGTGGACTCCTCCAGCCCAAGGGGGGGGATCCAGCCAAGCACCTGACCCGGGGAACTTCCCTCCTAACTTCCCCCAGGAGGGCAGAAATTCTCCAAATCCTGGGCAGAACTTTTTCCCCAGGTATCCACCCAATTTCCAGCCCCAAAATCATCCATCCTTCTTTCCCCAATTCCCTGAGCCCAGACAACCTAATCCGGGAGAGGGGAGGCCAAGGGTGGAGGGGTACCAAAATCTTCCCAACCAGGGGTACTACCAGAGAAGGGATAGCTACCCTTCCCGGGATCAGCCCAGGGGAGAAAATAGAGCCCCGTATCAGCCTGAGCGGGTTTCACAACTTGAGCGCCAGGTCCAAAATATGGCACGAGATCTGGGTCACATACTGAGGGCTCAACAGAACCCTCAGATGAGGATGCCACCGCAGAATGCCCCAAACTCGGGACCTGGTGCTCCAGAACAATGACGGGGGCAGCACCCCGATAACCCACCGGTTCCCAGGGAGGAGGCACAAGGGGAAGGGGGGTGTAAAGCCTTGGAGGAAGCTTCCTTCCCAACTTGTAAACAGCCCCTGGAAAACCAGGAACCGGAAATAAAATCTCCTACCCCTGAAAGTCTGCCACCCAAGGAGCAGAGAGGAGGTAGGAGAAACAAAGGACCCAAACAGACCCACTTTGTGGAGGAGGTTCAGGTCTTCCAATTTGAGGGAGAGGGATCCTCAGAAGATCCTGGGAAAAGGATCTTCTCCTTCAGAGATGGGGGAACTCCTCCCAAAGAAAAATGGGTCCCAAGCGATTCCAATCCAGACTGGGGAGATATGGAGACTGAGCTACCGCCGCCCATCATCTCATCCCAGAACCCACAATACCGAAATCCCCTGGTTCAAACCCATCCTGGTGACTGCCTCCAAAAAGGGGGGGGCGGCCCGGAACCGGAACCAGGGGAACCCACCATGGCTCTGATCTCCAGTTGCCAACTTTTTCTTTCAGATTCCCAAGACTCTCCACAGAATTCTGCCCAAATCTCTTCGCTACAATGTCCAAAACCAGAAAGTTAGCCCACCAGTTGTCTAAAAATGTGCATTATCTGTGCCCCCTTGAGGAGAAGGAGGGAAGATACTATGCCCCGGTACAAGTACAGGGGCAGGGTACAATTTTGGCACTGGTGGACACTGGATCCCAAGCTACCCTTCTGTCCAAAAGGGCCTTTGATGAACTAAATGCAGGAAGGGGGGAGAATTACCGTATTCCTCTCACCTCTCTTCCTGGACAACTGCAGAACTTTGACGGGAAGGAAATTCCCGTTGAGGGGACTGCAGACTTGGACATTAAAATTGGGCGACACAAGGTGAAACACCCGGTCATAGTAGTGACTCCAGAGGGCACCCCTTGTTTACTAGGGAATGACCTCCTGAGAAGGTTGTCACCCCTAATAGATTGTGTAAACAAGGTCCTCTGGACCCAGACTAGCCGACCAATAAAATTAAAACAGAGAGTTAACCATGTTAGTTTAAACGGCACCTGCCACATGGTTGAACAAAAATCTGACCAAGTAGAATTTCACTTCCGGAACAACCAAACTCCAGACGTGACAGTAATAGCAGTAGGACAACAGACTGGTGTTGGGGGTTCCTCTCTATTTCTGAAAATCAACCTTCCTTCCAGTTTAAGGTGGTATTCCACACTGGAAGGAAACACCCTGAAATTCTTTTCTAATCCACAATCAGAAACTCCCACTCCTATAGTCCAGAAAGATGTGAAATCAGCTCAGAGCCTGGCTGATACTCAGCAAATTGGAGAGCAGTTGTTCATCCCTGTTCAGTTAAATGATGGGAAGGACTCTGTTCTCGCTCGAGTGTGTGTGAACAACGGTAAGAGCTTCATCAGCGAAGCCATGTTCCGCCAACTCCCAAAAGATCCAGCCATTCCCACATTCAAACTGATAGACAAATGGGAAATGGACCTGGAAGCACCTAATTCCAAACATCTCCTGCCAAGCAGGTGTATGATCAAAATCTCCATTGGCAACAAGAGCATAGTCCATAATTGTTGGGTCGTGCGCGACGTCACTGCCGCCTTTTACTTAGGCAGTGACATTCTCAATCGCTTTGCCATTAGTTTGGACCTAATAAACTTCAAAGCTTGGTCCCGATTATCAGATAATCCCATGGGCTTTGATGATCCAGAAAAAGCATTTAGGTCAGCTCAATTGCTACCTTATGCAGTTGAAATTCAGATTAAAGCGGAAGTCACCATCCCAGAAAGGACCCGACAATTCTCCCTAGAAGTGAAAGTTAAAAGAGGACAACATTTGAAAAACCCTGATGCTTACATACATCTAAACGCTTCTCTCCAACAGCAAGGGTTGGGGGTAAACCCAACTCCATTAGTCAACATAGAACATGACACCATTCTAATAGAGGTGGATAACAGCGACTTAAAGAGTATTACTCTAGCCGCAGGCACCATTATTGGAATGGCGGTTGATGACCGAAATCTTTCCATTGATTTAGGAAATGAACTGTTAGGACCAATCCCCAAGGACTGTTTTGACAGTGACAGTGATGACAATACAACACCAGACAGGATTTATACACGGCATGGGGGGAACTTCCTGGTGTACACTTCCTGCCCCTATGGTAAGGAAGATGTGACTTGTGACTTCAGGAGGGATGAGGTGATTTTCCAGGTCCATGAGGGTTGCCTTTCCCACCTGAGGCCTCCAGTCCAAAGCAGCACTCTGACCAGGGACTTCGCCACCCAGCTGGAGGAGGCCGCTGAGATAGCCAACCCAGAAGTCTTTCCAGGTTTCAGGCAGATGGTGGAAGAGAGAGTCAACCTAGCTGATGCCTGTGTGACTCTGGAACAAAAGCAAAAGTTGAAACAAGTTTTCTTGGATTTCCAAGATCTCTTTGCGGTAGACTCATATGACTGTGGTCGCACCGACATCCACACAACAACAATTCCCACGGACCCTGGAATGACTCCAGTGTTTGTGAAGCAATATCGTTTGCCTCTCGCATCCATGGAGTCCCTTACTGAAATAATTAAGAACCTGGAGTCCCGGGGAATAATCCGTCCAGTTCACAGCACCTTCAATAACCCGGTGCTGGGAATATTGAAGCCAAACGGCCAGTGGAGACTCTGCGCCGACCTCAGGGAGCTCAACAAACGGGTCCATACTTCCCGATGGCCTCTGCCCTACATTGACCAAGGGCTGGCCCAGATTCAGGGGTCACAGGTATTCACAGCAATAGACCTGACCAATGGATACTGGACTGTGTCTGTCAGTAGGGAGGACCAATACAAACTGGCTTTTACCTTTGCGGGCCAGCAGTACACATGGACCCGGACTCCCTTCGGATACCTCAACTCCGGCAATGAATTCAACATTTTCCTACACAAGGCCATGCCCGACCTGGGTGCAAGGGGTAACCTGGCTTATGTAGATGATGTCCTCATCAAAAGTTAATTTGTGGAGGAACACATAGCAGAGATCCGTTATGTTCTGACCCAGTTGAGGGCCGCCGGAGCAAAACTTTCCTTTCAGAAAGCACAGTGGTGTAGAACCCGTGTTAATTTCTTGGGGCATGAGATTACTCCTCAGGGACTCTGTCCCCAAGAAAAGAAAGTGGAAGCACTCCAGAAACTGAAAGACCCCACAACTCTGCGGGAACTAAGGAGCCTCCTTGGACTGACTAATTACAGCAGAAAGTTCATTGAAGGCTACGCAAAGATCACTAGACCCCTGATTCATCTCTTGAAGGGGGGGTCAAGTGGGAATGGGGGTCCAGAACAAGCCGAGGCAGTAAGACAACTCAAAAGAAGCCTCTCACAAGCGCCCTGCCTAGCTTACCCTGTCAGAAACAAGGAGTTCTTCCTGGAGACAGGGTTCTCTAATACGTGCTTGACGGCACTATTATACCAAAAGCATGACAAGGTCAATAAAGTAATCTCCTATGCGAGCAAAACTTTATCCTCTGTGGAGGAAAAATTCAACGATTGTGAGAAGGCACTCCTGGCAACGGTGTGGGCATTGAAGAATAACCGCCCGTTTATCCAGGGGGAACACATCATAGTGGAGACTCCACACCAGCCTCTGCAATATCTCCAAAGTGACAGAATCCGGGCCGGAAATGTGAGTAATTCCCGAATTACTTCCTGGATTCTGTCAATGCAAGGCTTTCCTGTGGAGGTCAGATATGGCCAAAACAAGAAGAGTCCCCTCGCGCAAGGTCTGGCTGACTTGCATGATTGTGCCAGAGAAAACTGTCTCGAGGACGAAAGTCTAAAAATCAAGGACAACACGGAGGCATACCTTAATTCCCCACACAAAGTCTTTGAAGAAGACAAGTGTGAGGGAATGCCCACTGTCTATGTGGATGGATGCTCGTACCATGTTGACAACAACGGGGAGAAAGAACTGGTGGCCGGCGTAGGGAATGCATGGGTGAATGAGTTCCCAGAACACTCCGCTGGATACAAAATTGGTCCCCGAAGTAGTCAGGTGGCAGAATTGATGGCTGTGCATCAGGCCATCCTCACTGCTGTCCAGCATCAACTCCACGAACTGGTCATAATCACAGATTCGGATTATGTACGGAACGGGTTCGTGGAGTACCTGGTCAACTGGAAAACCAGAGGCATGTTATGCGCTAATAACAAACCCCTGAAACATGGGAAGTTAATCCAAAACATTGATGATCTGGTCACATCGAATGGGATGACCATCTACTGGAAAAAGATCAAGGGTCATTCCAAAGTAGAGGGACCAGACAAAACTGGAAATGACTTAGCGGATCAGCTGGCCAAAACCGGGGCCATCCAAGGGGATGTAATAGAAATAGAGTCCCTGTTGGGGGAAATCCAGGTCACTGCTATCACTAGGTCCCAGACAAATGCTCACAATGATCTTTCAATTGCACAATGGAGTAAGGAGACCCCTGATGCTGATTTGATTACCGCTCAGAAGGGGAATCCAATAATTGGTAAATTTTACCAACACATTGAGGACCCTGAGAACTTTCCCCTGACGGATACCGATTACAACGGGAAAGAGGACCTTAGAGTGTTGATGAAATGTCCAAAAATATTCCGAATCCAAGACGGTTTGCTGGTAAGGAAATCCAAAGCTGGCCACGATCAGTGGGTGGTTCCTACCTCATTCCGAAGCCTGATGTTAAGTCACGCCCATGATGCGGCCACCGCCGGTCATAGGGGGTTTCACACAACACTGGAAATCTTAAGAGAGGTTGCCTACTGGCAACACATGGGCCAGGACCTCAACCAATATTTGAAGGGTTGTCTTGTGTGTGCACAATTTCAGCCAACATCCCTCACACACCGGGCGCCTCTCCAAAAGAGGGGATTGACACTCCCATGGTCAGATTTACAAATCGACTTTGTAGGCCCCGTGATTCGCTCCGCTAGGGGGAATAAGTACATGCTGACTGTGACATGCTTGTTTACCAAGTGGGTGGAATGTCTCCCAGCCCCAAACTGAAAGGCAGAAACGGCAGCTGCCTTGATGATTAACCACATCTTTTCCCGTTTTGATCTACCTCAAAGGATTGAGTCAGACAGAGGTAGCCACTTCACCAGTGAAGTGATAACAAAGATGTGGGAGATACTGGGGGTCAAGAGAAAGCTACACATTGCTTACAGACCAGCTTCTTCTGGAGCAGTGGAACGCTCCAACCGGACAATTGTGAGCATATTAAAGAAGTTTGTGGCAGATTCTGGGCCAAGTTGGGATATCCGATTACCTCTGGTCCTAATGGCCATCAGATCTACCCCTTCATCTGCAACCAAAATGTCACCATTTGAGTTGATGACTGGACGCAAGATGGTGCTTCCTCAGCATTTGCTCTACAGAACCCAAGAGCAAACGTTGATAAATGCCTCCACAACTCATGAGTATGTGGAGAATTTAAGGAAACACCTTCAGCATGCTTTTGCCTATGCTCAGCGGAATCTAGAAAGATCAGCCGAGAGTATGAAGACCCACTATGACCTGAAAACTTCCAGGAAGGAATATCAGGTGGGGGATCGGGTCTATTTATACAACTTCCAAAGAAACCAGGCAAAACAGCGAAAATTCTTGCCTACATGGAAGGGACCCTTTGAGATTATAGACAAGATCTCCCCTGTGGCCTACAAGATCCGCATCCCCAAAGGAGGTTTGGCAGAGGGGGAAGACAAGTGGGTCCACATAAACCAGTTGAAGTGTTGCCATCCCAGGCACACTTTGCAGCAACTGGAGGAGTCCTCTGCAATCCCAGAGAGTACCGCTCCAGAGTAATTCAATTCCAACCCTAAAATATCCTACATATAACCTATCAAATTCTGTGTTTCTCAAGTTTATGTGTTCCAGTCGCTTAATTTAAAACAATATGCATGTTCATATCTGTTGAGTTCTAAAATATATATGCCACCCCACTATATCAATGGTGGGGGAGAAATGTCCATGAATAGGTATTGCCGCTCTTCCTTTGTCGTCCTAGGAGAAAGAAAACCTGGAGACTGGCCAAGGAGGACGATCCGAAGACCGGGAGCAGAGACGCAAGGGGCCCGGGGTACCGCCCAATATTCCCATCAGGACCAGCGAGGAGAACCGATCGATCAGTACCGGATGGAGGAAAAGATGCTGAACTGTGCCATTTGCAGAATTGGGAGAAGATTATGCGGACATACCAGTACGTGGGTCAAAACACTCTTTGCACCCGACTCCCCATCGACTCACATTTAAAGTGCAGTTGGGTGGGGGTGCTTTGTTGGGTGTCCTGACCCACGTTTGAGCTATCATGCTGCAACATTTGGTGCTGTGGGCTTAGAAAATCCAAGATGGCCAAAAAGCCCACATGTGCGCCAGAATCCAGGAGAACCACGCAGTTTGTGCGCACACCAAAATGGTTGCCTAACTTGCCACCCACCAGTGCGAGCAGGATGGGCCGGGGTGCCATGAGTGAAATGTGTGAAAAAGGAAAAACCGCACTTTAAAATCACCTTTTGTTTCTCTGAATGCCAGCTCAAAATGCCTATTTTCAAACATTGCAACACATCCAAAAATCTCACTGAACACCAGCGGACATCTGGCAGAATGAAGTATGTGTGCATACTAAATCTGGGAAGATGAAGAGCCCAAAACAATGTCATAACAAAACTGGCTGAGCTCTGCAGGTCTGCAGCAGCCTCACTGAACCTGGATTAAAACCACCAAAATCGAGATGTTTAAATTAACTGAGTGACCTATTTTTGAGTGTCACATAGTTTGTAACTGTTAAAATGTCATAGTTTTGAACTTAGAATCAGCATTCTAGCTGCATATGTAAAAATTGTCTTGACTTAAACTGGGGAACAAAAAGTGACATTTTACCTGAAACCTGGCTTAAGGAAACTGGAATTCTGCCAGACAGCTACCCCCGACGGGAGTGGGGGCTTGCCCAACAAATGCATTCCCATGCCTGGCTGCATTCTGTTGCTCCTGCCAAAAGGAGGCCACACACTCTCTGATTGAATTACCAGGGGATTGCAAGAAACTAAAGAAAGGGCCCAGGCAGATGGTTTATTGGGGTGGTCGTAAATGGCTTCCTTTTGAACAAAGCCCTTCCTTGACTCAGGCAGATGGTTTATTAGGGGGGCCGTAAAATAGCTTCCTCTTGGCAGAAGCTGGGAGGGGCAGGGTCTCTGAGCTTGGCAGAAACTGGATAAACTGGTTTCTACACCATGTGACCTGAAAAGACACACCCCTGTTGGCCAGAATATGATTCTGAGAAAGATGTATAATTCACAGTGCGGACTTGTCAAAATTATTTAAATGATACCATAATTCTTGTGATTTTTCTGTGCACGTTTTTAGACGCGTTGGGAATTTGTGTGATGTTCTGGGGCAAAACCCCGCTATTTATTGACACCACATACTCTGTGTTTAAGCTAGCGACCTGGAAAGTTACTGAGATATGTGTGGGAGGGGGGTGTACATGTGTATAAATCTGGAGAAAAATCCGATGTTGCAAAACCCACTAAAAAGCACAAAATGTTGCCATTTTTGAATGCAAGCCTCCAGGAAGAGCAGAGTTTGAACAGAGTATACCTCATGTGATATGTGATGGGTGCATGTAATTTTAAACAAATGTGTACCTGTGCAAATATGTATTTGGGTCAAATATAGATTTGTGTGCAATTTGACAGAGGAGTATCCTTTCTGCAGACCATAAAACAGCATCACCATGACACACATTTCCTTCCCCCAATCAAAGCAGTGAGGAAAGCTTGACCAATGGGCAGTTGAGAGAGGGGCTGCCTAGTGATGCTGCACACACACCCACTTTCAAAAAACATAAAAAGAGCCACTGGAAGCTAGAGAGGACATTCAATTCCATTTACTGCGGAGCATGCTGACCGACGACTTCACATCCACAGATCGAGACTTCAAATCCATCAATCTCCAGAACGGTGTCGGGTCAATTGGTCGACAACAAACTGGTCGACTGCAATTTGGTCGACACCATTTGGTCGAATGCCAAATGGTCGAATTTTTTTTTTTTTATATATATATATATGTGTTTTGTGGGTTTTCGTGTCGGGGAAAAAAAAAAAAAGAAAAAAAAGGAGGTTGGGGGGGGGACCAAAAAAGAGTAAAAAAAAAAATGGTGTCGGCCAGTTGTCCTGTCGACCAAATGTTTTCGACCAATTGACTGGTAACCCTCCAAAACCTGTAGCAGTACCCAGAAAGCAGTGTTACAACCAGAATCCAGAGAGGCTAGACCAGAAGAGCAGAGCTGACCCAGATCACTGTGAAATGCCGAGACCAGAACCGAAGTCCAGTCCATAACCTGACCAGATCCGTGGTGAGGCCTATTTCAAAAATATATTGTGAGTACCTAGCAGAACTGTGCAGAACCAATCTCTTAGTTAAAATAATCTAATCCAAACTATTTTAATCTAACCAGAACTGCCTCCTAGAAGTTGTCACTTGTTATTTTGCAAAGCTGTCACCTGTCATTTTGAGTTTACTTAAAATCCGAAAAACTACCTTTATTTAATCGTCCGTATCTCTGGAACCGTTTGGGCTACGAATCGAAGCTCTCCAACAAGCCTAGAACCGACTTCCTACTCCTTATACTTTCTCCGCAATCACGATTCACGCATTCGCGAATTTTGCCGCGATTAGCGATTTGGTTAAAAATCCAGCCACGTGTGAAAACAGCAGCTTCCTTTCTTTCCTTGCTAAAAATTCGTTTGCCTCTTAATCACCATCTCTGAATCATTGCTAAAGTGAGCCTGCACTCATCCCTAGTATCTCTCACTCACCCTGAACCTCATAAAGGGAAATCAAAGCATTTTCAGCATATTTCTCACTGCATTGTCTCTCTGGTTCTCTGGTCTGGGTCTCTAGTTCTGGATAGATTGAAGTCTCTAGTTTGGCTCTCTGGAGGTTTGATGGAGGTAAAGTCTGGATCTCTGGATGTTGTATGGTCCGGCAGAGCGCGTTGCAGCAAATGGAATTGAAGGTCCCTATCTGTCCTGTCTGTCTGCTTTTATGTGTTTAGAATGTGGGTGTGTTCTAGCATCACTGACCCTACCTCTCTCTCCGCTTCTAATTGGTCAAACTTCCATTTATCATTTGATTGGGGAATGAACTGTGAGTCAGAGGGATGTCATTTTATGGCTTGCAGATAGGACACTCCTCTGTCAGATTGCACATATTCTATATTTGATAATAAAAGACATATTTCACAGTTACACAGTTGCTTGAAATTACATATACATGGTGTGGCTGAATTTAGCCATGTCTCTGTCCAAATCTGCTGTTTCTAAGAGCTTGCATTCAGAAATGGCACATATTTCACTTTTTAACTGATTTTTCAATTTCTGACATTGACCCAACTTTACATACATGTGTGCAGGGAGTATGGACATTAACTGAAGAAGTTTCAGATTTTTAACATGCATACATTTAGAGTAATATCCACTTTTCCGATAAAACCCCCCTGAACATGCCACCGGGTCGAAAAACCTCTTAAAATGTGGGCAGAAAAATCACAAGAATTATGGTATCATTTATAAAATTTTCACATGTCCGCTCTATGAGTTATTCATCTTTTTAAAGTTATGTTCTGGCTCCAAAGGGGTGTGGTTTACCCTCAGCACAAGGTTGAATTTCTGGTTTTTTCCAGTTCTGCCAAGCCAGCTTGCTCTCACAGGCAGTGCCCCTCCCAGCTCCTGCCAAGAGGAAGCTACATTTTACGACTGCGGTAATAAAAACCTTGGCCTGAGTGAAGAGGGCTTTGTTCACTCTCCTGCAGAGCACAGGTAATTCAATTATCAGATAGATGGCATATCCTTAGTGTGAGCAGCAAAAGGGCAGCTAGGCCTGGGAAAACAGCTGTGACTCAAGTTTCACTCCTGATGGGGGTAGTTGCCAGGCAGAATTCAGTTCCTTAAGCCAGACTTTCAGCTACTGTCATGTTATTTGTTGCTTTTTAAATTAACTTGCAATTTTACACATGCAGCTAGAATGCTGATTCTAAGTGCAAAACTATGACATTTAAACAGTTACAACCTATGTGACACTCAAAAGTAGGTCACTCAGTCAATTTGAACATTTAGATTTGTAGTGTCTTTCAGTCCAATGCAACTTAAACTGCTGAAATCCACAGCGCAGCCAGTCTTGTTATAAGCATTTTTCTGGGCTCTTCATTTCCCAGATTTTGTAGGCACACAACACTCCATTCTACCAAATGTCTGCTGGTGTCCAGTGAGTTTTTAGATGTGTTGCAATGTTTAAAATAGACAGTTTGAGCCTGCCTTCAGAGAAACACAGGGTGGTTTTAAACTGCCGGCTTTTGGATAGTGGTGAGTACTGGTACTGCACCCATTTTTGGGATTTAAGAAAATGAATTCCCAACAGTTATGGGTTTGCTTTTGGCAATCAGCATTGCCATTCCCAATGGTTTCAGACTACTGTGCGGGTAGTCCAATGGTGGTTTTAGGCAGTGTCCTTCTGTGCCCATAACATCGGCAAAAATGGGTGGCAGCCTATTCTTCCTGCATTTCCCTGTGCATTTTCTGGGAAGCTCTGGCCATCATGATGTTTTCCATGTCAGTACTGCACAGTTTTGAGGTATGGCTCGGATGCATGGGTAAATACATCCCACAAGCCCCCCTCTTGCGATGGCCATTCTATTTCACGAATGGGACTCGCAAGACCTGGGATGTTTCCTCATCTTCTTCCAATAGATGGCACAGTTCATCATCTTCTTCTCCATCCGGTACTGATCGATCGGTTCTCCTCGCCAGTCCTGATGGGAGTATTGGGCGGTCCACTGGGCCCATTGGATCTTCGTTCCCGGTCTCCGGATCGTCCTCCTTGGCCAGTCTCAAGGTCTTCTTTCTCCTAGGACGACAAAGGAAGAGCGGCAATACCTACTCATAGACGTTTTTCCACCACTGTTGAGATGGTGGGACAGCATATGCATTTCATCATGACGAAACATTACATTCTTATTTTGATAAAAAAAACAGTATAACTAAGAGACAGTTTCATGCAAATCACAATATTTTAGAGACTAGATGTGGTATGTTTTATGGTTGGAACTGAATTAGTCTGAGACAGTACCCGCTAGGGTTCCAGAGGATTCCTCCAGTTGTTGCAGAGTGTGCCTGGGATGGCAACATTTCAACTGGTTTATGTGGACCCACTTGTCTTCCCCCGCTGCCAAAGGACCTTTGGGGATGTGGATTTTGTAGGCCACAGGGGAGATTTTGTCTATGATCTCGAATGGTCCCTTCCATGTAGGCAAAAATTTGCACTGCTTGGCCTGGTTCCTTTGGAAGTTGTATAGATAGACCCGGTCTCCCACCTGATATTCCTTCCTGGAAGTTTTCAGGTCATAATGGGTCTTCATGCTATCAGCTGATCTTTCTAGATTCCGCTGAGCGTAAGCAAAAGCATGTTGAAGGTGTTTCCTTAAATTCTCCACATACTCATGAGTAGTGGAGGCATTTATCAGTGTCTGCTCTTGGGTCCTGTAGAGCAAATGCCGAGGAAGCACCATCTTGCGCCCAGTCATCAACTCAAATGGTGACATTTTGGTTGCAGATGAAGGGGTAGATCTGATAGCCATTAGGACCAGAGGTAATCGGATATCCCAACTTGGCCCAGAATCTGCCACAAACTTCTTTAATATGCTCACAATTGTCCGGTTATATCTCTCTACTGCCCCAGAAGAAGCTGGTCTATAAGCAATATGCAGCTTTCTCTTGACCCCCAGTATCTCCCACATCTTTGTCATTACTTCACTGGTGAAGTGGCTACCTCTGTCTGACTCAATCCTTTGAGGTAGACCAAAACGGGAAAAGATGTGGTTGATCATCAAGGCAGCTGCAGTTTCTGCCTTGCAATTTGGGGCTGGGAGACATTCCACCCACTTGGTAAACAAGCATGTCACGGTCAACATGTACTTATTCCCCCTAGCCGAGCGAATCACAGGGCCTACAAAGTCGATTTGTAAATCTGACCATGGCAGTGTCATTCCCCTCTTTTGTAAAGGCGCCCGGTGCGTAAGGGATGATGGCTGAAATTGTGCACACACAAGACACCCCTTCAAGTATTGGTCGAGGTCCTGCCCCATGTGTGGCCAGTATGCAACCTCTCTTAAGATTTCCAATGTTGTGTGAAACCCCCTGTGACCGGCAGTGGCCGCATCATGGGCGTGACTTAACATCAAGCTTCGGAATGAGGTAGGAACCACCCACTGATCGTGGCCAGCTTTGGATTTCCTTACCAGCAAACCGTCTTGGATCCGGAACATTTTTGGACATTTCATCAACACTCTTAGGTCCTCTTTCCCAATGTAATCGGTATCCGTCAGGGGAAAGTTCTCAGGGTCCTCAAGGTGCTGGTAAAATTTACCAATAATTGGATCCCCCTTCTGAGCGGTAATCAAATCAGCATCAGGGGTCTCCTTACTCCATTGTACAATTGAAAGGTCGTTGTGAGCATTTGTCTGGGACCTAGTGATGGCAGTGACCTGGATTTCCCCCAACAGGGACTCAATCTCAATTAGATCCCCTTGGATGGCCCCGGTTTTGGCCAGCTGATCAGCTAAGTCATTTCCAGTTTTGTCTGGTCCCTCTACTTTGGAATGGCCCTTGATCTTTTTCCAGTAGATGGTCATCCCATTCGATGTGACCAGATCATCAATGTTTTGGATCAACTTCCCATGTTTCAAGGGTTTGTTGTTAGCACATAACATGCCTCTGGTTTTCCAATTAACCAGGTGCTCCACGAACCCGTTCCGTACATAATCCGAATCTGTGATTATGACCAGTTCGTGGAGTTGATGCTGGACAGCAGTGAGGATGGCCTGATGCACAGCCATCAATTCTGCCACCTGACTACTTCGGGGACCAATTTTGTATCCAGCGGAGGGTTCTGGGGACTCATTCACCCATGCATTCCCTACGCCGGCCACCAGTTCTTTCTCCCCGTCGTTGTCAACATGGTAAGAGCATCCATCCACATAGACAGTGGTCATTCCCTCACACTTGTCCTCTTCAAAGACTTTGTGGGGGGAATTAAGGTATGCCTCCATGTTGTCCTTTATTTTTAGACTTTCGTCCTCGAGACAGTTTTCTCTGGCACAATCATGCAAGTCAGCCAGACCTTGCGCGAGGGGACTCTTCTTGTTTTGGCCATATCTGACCTCCACAGGAAAGCCTTGCATTGACAGAATCCAGGAAGTAATTCGGGAATTACTCACATTTCCGGCCCGGATTCTGTCACTTTGGAGATATTGCAGAGGCTGGTGTGGAGTCTCCACTATGATGTGTTCCCCCTGGATAAACGGGCGGTAATTCTTCAATGCCCACACCGTTGCCAGGAGTGCCTTCTCACAATCGTTGAATTTTTCCTCCACAGAGGATAAAGTTTTGCTCGCATAGGAGATTACTTTATTGACCTTGTCATGCTTTTGATATAATACTGCCGTCAAGCACGTATTAGAGAACCCCGTCTCCAGGAAGAACTCCTTGTTTCTAACAGGGTAAGCTAGGCAAGGCGCTTGTGAGAGGCTTCTTTTGAGTTGTTTTACTGCCTCGGATTGTTCTGGACCCCATTCCCACTTGACCCCCCCCTTCAGGAGATGAATCAGGGGTCTGGTGATCTCTGCGTAGCCCTCAATGAACTTTCTGCTGTAATTAGTCAGTCCAAGGAGGCTCCTTAGTTCCCGCAGAGTTGTGGGGTCTTTCAGTTTCTGAAGTGCTTCCACTTTCTTTTCCTGGGGACAGAGGCCCTGAGGAGTAATCTCATGCCCCAAGAAATTAACACGGGTTCTGCACCACTGTGCTTTCTGAAAGGAAAGTTTTGCTCCGGCGGCCCTCAACTGTGTCAGAACATAACGGATCTCCGCTATATGTTCCTCCACAGATGAACTTTTGATGAGGACATCATCTACATAAGCCAGGTTACCCCTCGCACCCAGGTCGGGCATGGCCTTATGTAGGAAAATATTGAATTCATTGCCGGAGTTGAGGTATCCGAAGGGAGTCCGGGTCCATGTGTACTGCTGGCCCCCAAAGGTAAAAGCCGGCTTGTATTGGTCCTCCCTACTGACAGGCACAGTCCAGTATCCATTGGTCAGGTCTATTGCAGTGAATACCTGTGACCCCTGGATCTGGGCCAGCCCTTGGTCAATGTAGGGCAGAGGCCATCGGGAAGTATGGACCCGTTTGTTGAGCTCCCTGAGGTCGGCGCAGAGTCTCCACTGGCCGTTTGGCTTCAATATCCCCAGCACCGGATTATTGAAGGTGCTGTGGACTGGACGGATTATTCCCCGGGACTCAAGGTTCTTAATTATTTCAGTAAGGGACTCCATTGATGCGAGAGGCAAGCGATATTGCTTCACAAACACAGGAGTCATGCCAGGGTCCGTGGGGATTGTGGTTGTGTGGATGTCGGTGCGACCACAGTCATATGAGTCTACCGCAAAGAGATCTTGGAAATCCAAGAAAACTTGTTTCAACTTTTGCTTTTGTTCCAGAGTCACACAGGCATCAGCTAGGTTGACTCTCTCTTACACCATCTGCCTGAAGCCTGGAAAGACTTCTGGTTTGGCTATTTCAGCGGCCTCCTCCAGCTGGGTGGAGAAGTCCCTGGTCAGAGTGCTGATTTGGACTGGAGGCTTCAGGTGGGAAAGGCAGCCCTCATGGACCTGGAAAATCACCTCATCCCTCCTGAAATCACAAGTCACATCTTCCTTACCATAGGGGCAGGAAGTGTACACCAGGAAGTTCCCCCCATGCCGGGTAAAAATCCTGTCTGGTGTTGTATTGTCATCACTGTCACTGTCAAAACAGTCCTTGGGGATTGGTCCTAACAGTTCATTTACAAGATCAATGGAGAAATGTTGGTCATCAACCGCCATTCCAATAATGGTGCCTGCGGCTAGAGTAATACTCTTTAAGTCGCTGTTATCCACCTCTATTGGAATGGTGTCATGTTCTATGTTGACTAATGGAGTTGGGTTTACCCCCAACCCTTGCTGTTGGAGAGAAGCATTTAGATGTATGTAAGCATCAGGGTTTTTCAACTCTTGTCCCCTTTTAACTTTCACTTCCAGGGAGAATTGTCGGGTCCTTTCTGGGATGGTGACTTCCTCTTTAACCTGAATTTCAACTGCATAAGGTAGCAATTGAGCTGACCTAAATGCTTTTTCTGGATCATCAAAGCCCATGGGATTATCCGCTAATCGGGACCAAGCTTTGAAGTTTATTAGGTCCAAACTAATGGCAAAGCGATTGAGAATGTCACTGCCTAAGTAAAAGGCGGCAGTGACGTCTCGCACGACCCAACAATTATGGACTATGCTCTTGTTGCCAATGGAGATTTTGAGCATACACCTGCTTGGTAGGAGATGTTTGGAATTAGGTGCTTCCAGGTCCATTTCCCATTTGTCTATCAGTTTGAAGGCGGGAATGGCTGGATCTTTTGGGAGTTGGCGGAACATGGCTTCGCTGATGAAGCTCTTACCGTTGTTCACACACACTCGAGCGAGAACAGAGTCCTTCCCATCATTTAACTGAACAGGGATGAACAACTGCTCTCCAATTTGCTGAATATCAGCCAGGCTTTGAGCTGATTTCACATCTTTCTGGACTATAGGAGTGGGAGTTTCAGATTGTGGATTGGTATAGAATTTCAAAGTGTTTCCTTCCAGCGTGGAATACCACGTTAGACTGGAAGGAAGGTTGATTTTCAGAAATAGAGAGGACCCCCCATCACCAGTCTGTTGTCCTACTGCTATTACTGTCACGTCTGGAATCTGGTTGTTCTGGAAGTGAAATTCTACTTGGTCAGATTTTTGTTCAACCATGTGGCATGTGCCGTTTAAACTAACATGGTTGACACTCTGTTTTAATTTTATTGGTCGGCTAGTCTGGGTCCAGAGGACCTTGTTTACACAATCTATTAGGGGTGACAACCTTCTCAGGAGGTCATTCCCTAGTAAACAAGGGGTGCCCTCCGGGGTCACAACTATGACCGGGTGTTTCAACTTATGTCGCCCAATTTTAATGTCCAAGTCTGCAGTCCCCTCAACGGGAATTTCCTTCCCGTCAAAGTTCTGTAGTTGTCCCGGAAGAGAGGTGAGAGGAATTTGGTAATTCCCTCCCCTTCCTGCATTCAGTTCGTCAAAGGCCCTTCTTGACAGAAGGGTAGCTTGAGATCCAGTGTCCACCATTGCCGAGATTGTACCCTGCCCCTGTACTTGTACCGGGGCATAATATCTTCCCTCCTTCTCCTCAAGGGGGCACAGATAATGCACATTTTTGGACAACTGGTGGGCTAACTTTCTGGTTTTGGACATCGCTAGCGAAGAGATTTGGGCAGAATTCTGTGGAGAGTCTTGGGAATCTGAAAGAAAAAGTTGGCAACTGGAGATCAGAGCCATTGTGGGTTCCCCTGGCTCCGGTTCTGGGCCGCCCCCCCCTTTTTGGAGGCAGTCACCAGGATGGGTTTGAACCAGGGGATTTTCTTGCGGTTGGTTCTGGGATGAGATGGTGGGCGGCGGTAGCTCAGTCTCCACATCTCCCCAGTCTGGATTTGCATCCCTAGGGACCCATTTTTCTTTGGGAGGAGTTTCCCCCTCTCTGAAGGAGAAGATCCTTTTCCCAGGATCCTCTGAGGATCCCTCTCCCTCAAATTGGAAGATCTGTACCTCCTCCTCAAACTGAGTCTGTTTGGGTCTTTTGTTTCTCCTACCCCCCCTCTGCTCCTTAGGAGGCAGACTTTCAGGGGCAAGAGATTTTGTTTCCGGTTCCTGGGTTTCCAGGGGCTGTTTACAAGTGAGGAAGGAAGCTTCCTCCAAGGCTTTACACCCCCCTTCCCTTTGTGCCTCCTCCCTGGGAACCGGTGTGTTATCGGGGTGCTGCCCCCGTCATTGTTCTGGAGCACCAGGTCCAGAGTTGGGTGCGTTCTGCGCCGGCACGCCCATCTGAGGGTTCTGCTGAGCCCTCAGTATGTGACCCAGGTCCCGCGCCATGTTTTGAACCTGGCGCTCTAACTGGCAAACCCGCTCAGGCTGATACGGGGCCCTGTTTTCTCCCCTGGGCTGATCCCGGGAAGGGTAGCTGTCCCTCCTCTGGTAATACCCCGGGTTGGGAAGATTTGGGTACCCCTCCACCCTTGGCCTCCCCTCTCCCGGATTCAGTGGTCTGGGCTCAGGGAATTGGGGAAAGAAGGATGGATGGTTTTGGGGCTGGAAGTCGGGTGGATATCTGGGGAAAAAGTTCTGCCCAGGGTTTGGTAAATTTCTGCCCTCCTGTGGGAAGTTTGGAGGGAAGTTCCCTAGGTTAGGTGCTTGTCTGGATCCCCCCCCTTGGGCTGGAGGAGTCCACACATAACCCAGGATGGGTCGATTTCCCTTGTAACGGGGACTTACATAATCAGGAGAGCGAGGGACCCCATTTGTGGGGCTGCCTCCCTGGCTCCCTGTCTGTGACTGACCCGAGGACCTCCTGGGCCTAGCATTATTAGGTGCAGGCAGGTTTTAAGGCCCCCCCCATCTCCAAATCCAAAACGGGGGTGACCTTTACCTCTGCCACCTTGGCAGCAGCAGGGGTGCTGTTGGCTTTGGGGTTTTTCTGGGCATTACTTTTGCTATCTATCGGTTTCTGCACCTCATAGATCCGGGTAGCCTGTTCAATGACCCAGTCTAAAGATCTTTTCTCGTGAAAATCCCTCACGAGCTGGGTCATGATATATTTGGGCAAGGCATGGAAAAACGTATTTATAAATTCCCTGCTATCCGTGCGCACCCTTCTTGTGGTCTGTGCAAAAGCACGCTTTAACTCCTGCACAAATTCTTGTGGGGCCTGATCCTCCCCACATTGCAAATTGTAGGCTGCCTTGCGAGCCTCTTGAGGATTTCTGTGAACAGAAAAATGTTTCAGGATGGCCGCCTTATATGTGGACCATCTTAAATGATTTTGGTCCTCCAGCCCCGCAAAGAAACTGGAGTATTCCGGGGAGAATGTCCACTTTACATATTGAATACAGCTTTGGCTGTCCTTCAAATGGAAAGTCTCCATCATTTGTTCAAACAACTCTAAGTGCTCCCAAACAGAATACTTAGCGTTCTTATGGTAAGGCGTGATGACGCTCCTGATCGCCTTAATCTGCTTTAAGGGGTCCTTAAGCAAGGCCCTTTTTGCCTTATTGGCCTTTTTGGTTCGGGTAACCCTTGTCCATTCTTCCTCGGACTCAGAGGCACTGCTCCCAGAGGTTCCCGTCTGTTCTTCCAGGTTTTCCCGGATTCTGCGAGCCTGGGAATGGCTGGCAGAATGTGGGGACCTGGTCTCCTGTGTCCTGCGCAGTTCAGAGGAGTCTTCAGATTCCTCCTTGCTGCCAGGATTTGATGGGTACCCCCTCCACTGACCTAACTGGGCAGAGGTTTTCAGGATGCCCTTAATGGGCCTACTCTCCTGGGGTTCCCCATTGAACTGTACTGTACTTGGGTGCCCATACCCGGATGCCCACCCCTCCATTCCTGAGTGGTACTGGCCTATGAGCCCCATACTCTTAGCTGGATAGTAATCTGCCATCCCTGTGGCCCTGTGCTCATGTGCGCCAGGGGACATGGGGGTGGTAGAGTCCAGGGACTGGGGGAGATGAAGGCCCCTGGTGGTAGGGCTCCTGCGGTTATGGTCAGGAATCTCTCTTTCCCAGCGGACCTCATCTCTATCCGCCCCTGCTCCCTGTTGCAATGCAAGAGCCTGCATTTGTGCTTTCAGTTCCTCTGTTAAGGCCTTACTCGACTCTATCAGTTTCTCCTGCATCGCTACCTGTTGCTGGAGCCTCTCATTGTGCTGGCAGAGAGCCTCATTTTCCCTCTGTACTTCCTGGTTGGTCCTGGAGAACTGGGCCAGTCTTTGCTGCAGGAGGGTTACCTCCTGAGCTGTGTCCCTATTGGCCTGCTCCTTTCTTGCTAGAGCATCCTCCACCCTCCTGGTGTGCTCTAGCAAGTTCTGGTGTTCTTTTTGGAGGTCACCCAGTCCCTGGTGGGCCAGGTGATTTTCTTCCATTTTTCTTTTTAAATGGCAGACTTCCTGGCCTAAGGTATCCCTTTCCTGACTAAGAGCCTGCATCTGTGCCGCCAGGTCGTCCCTTTGCCTTTGGAAGGCACCAGCATTCTGGCGCTCCTGATCAAACTCTGCCTGGGTATCCAGGTCTTTCAGAATTAGTTTGTTGCTCTCTGCCTTCACTCTATCTAGGTGGCCTTGCAGGGTGACTACCTGCTCAGCACATATCCTGTTGAAGTCCAGTTGTTGCTCCAGCTTTTTCTGGTTTTGCAGTAGGGAGTCCAAACCTTCTTGGTATTCCTTCTGCAAGGCCAGAAATCTGGTATTCTGTTCTACCTTTTCCTGTTGCAGCACATCCATATCCTTCTTTATTTAAATGATGTGCTGCCTACTATCATCTTCTGACTCCTGGCTCCTCTGCAGCCTCTGCTCAGAAGAGTCCAGATCAGATTGGGCCTTCTGTAATGCCATCTGTTGCCTATTTGCCAGATTTTGGCTTTCAGCACATCTATCCTGCATGTCTCCCATATATAGGTACAGGTATGCTGCTATCCTGGCAATCTTATTGTGTTCCTCTTTGGCTTTAGGAGCCATATATAGTTCACTCAGGGCCGCATGTAAGGGACCCTGATCTCTATATATATCTGACCCTGTTTCAGTGACCTGTTGTGTGATGGCCTGCAACCACACATCCTGGCCCTGTTCGGTCCATTCACCTCTCACAAATAGCTTATGCAAGAGGTGCTCTCTGGCTATTTTCATGTCTACTAAGGTCGTCATTCTAGAGATTGGTCTCTGTCCTGACTTACAGAAGTTTGTATTTTATTTTTGCAGAACAGAACTTTTCTTGGAGTGTCCCTTTTGAGGAATGCTTCACAGCGTAATGCAGCGTGGTGATCCGACCGGATGTATGTATCCCGTCAGTTAGCACACTGTATTAAGCTGCACAAGTGGTAAATCTAACCCAACGTCTCGGCTCGAGCCCCCAATTTGTAAGAGGATTCAATTCAACACTACAGCTAAGTCAACGCCTAGTCTATAATACTGAATGAAAACCCTTATTGATATATTTTTATGTCCAGTTCATGCGTTCTGGATGACTACCCCTATATAACACCCCTCTCTTGGAATCCCCCTGACCCCACTGAGCCAAGAAGTAGTTCTGTTTTACAAGTTAAAAGGTTTATTTGATAATTTAAACAAGAGATATATAGATCACACTTTATAATAAATTAATAATTGAATAGCACACTTAATCTGATATGATAAAGATTAATAACGGAGAATCTGGCACTAACACGCTTCTCTATAATCAATAAGGAGTTGACATGAAATGGATAAGGTAGCACACTGGTAAATAGGAACAAAAGTATAATGTGGTAGAGAATGCCTTATAGAGTTCAAATGGATGTAATGTTGAATGAAAATGCAATACAGCAAATACTCAATATGATTTCAACAAACAAGGTAATCACTTTTCTCTGGCAATCCCCTCCCCCCCTTGATGCAATGCAAGGAAATGGAAGGAAGCACACAGTTCTCAGAAATGCAATCAAATGTGATTCAGTTCAATCCCAGCAAGCTTACAGAAAACAGATAGGAGTTTTGAAAACACAGGCCCAAATGCTTTGATATGTGCTAGCAATGGATGAGAAATATGCTGGAAATGCTTTTTAATTCCCTTTCAGAGGTTCAGGGTGAGTGGTATCTAGTTAATATTAGTCCAGGCTCACACTAGCAATGAGGCAGGGATAGTTAGCAGGTTAAACGTATTTCTGGCAAATGGAAGGCAAGCAGCAGCTGATTTTACATGTGGAGAAATTTGCAAATCGCGGCAAAATTCGCGGATGCGCCGAGCGCTATTACAGAGGAAACACAAGGACTATCTCTATCGTTTTGGGGTCCTAGGAAAGCCTAGGATCTCAGCTTCAAAATGAAAGTTACTTCAAGTCTCTAGCACAAACGGTTGCGGAGATATGAACGATTGAATAAAGGTCATTTTTCAGATTTGAAATTTTAAAGTTCAAAAAGACAAGTGCAGCTTGCGACTAGAAAATGACAAGTGACAGCTTTACAAATGACAGGTGACAGTTAGGAGGCAGTTCTACTTAGATTAAATAGATTGAATTATATTATTTTAACTAAGAGATTGGTTCTGCACAGTTTTCTAGGTACTCACACTATATTCTTGAGTGAAATGGGCCTCATCACGGATCTGGTCAGGGTTTTAGACTCGCCTCTGGTCTCTGCACTTCACAGTGATCTGGGTCAGCTCTCTCTGGTTCTCTGGTCTGGGTCTCTAGTTCTGGATAGATTGAAGTCTCTAGTTTGGCTCTCTGGAGGTTTGATGGAGGTAAAGTCTGGATCTCTGGATGTTGTATGGTCCGGCAGAGCGCGTTGCAGCAAATGGAATTGAAGGTCCCTATCTGTCCTGTCTGTCTGCTTTTATGTGTTTAGAATGTGGGTGTGTTCTAGCATCACTGACCCTACCTCTCTCTCAGCTTCTAATTGGTCAAACTTCCATTTATCATTTGATTGGGGAATGAACTGTGAGTCAGAGGGATGTCATTTTATGGCTTGCAGATAGGACACTCCTCTGTCAGATTGCACATATTCTATATTTGATAATAAAAGACATATTTCACAGTTACACAGTTGCTTGAAATTACATATACATGGTGTGGCTGAATTTAGCCATGTCTCTGTCCAAATCTGCTGTTTCTAAGAGCTTGCATTCAGAAATGGCACATATTTCACTTTTTAACTGATTTTTCAATTTCTGACATTGACCCAACTTTACATACATGTGTGCAGGGAGTATGGACATTAACTGAAGAAGTTTCAGATTTTTAACATGCATACATTTAGAGTAATATCCACTTTTCCGCTAAAACCCCCCTGAACATGCCACCGGGTCGAAAAACCTCTTAAAATGTGGGCAGAAAAATCACAAGAATTATGGTATCATTTATAAAATTTTCACATGTCCGCTCTATGAGTTATTCATCTTTTTAAAGTTATGTTCTGGCTCCAAAGGGGTGTGGTTTACCCTCAGCACAAGGTTGAATTTCTGGTTTTTTCCAGTTCTGCCAAGCCAGCTTGCTCTCACAGGCAGTGCCCCTCCCAGCTCCTGCCAAGAGGAAGCTACATTTTACGACTGCGGTAATAAAAACCTTGGCCTGAGTGAAGAGGGCTTTGTTCACTCTCCTGCAGAGCACAGGTAATTCAATTATCAGATAGATGGCATATCCTTAGTGTGAGCAGCAAAAGGGCAGCTAGGCCTGGGAACACAGCTGTGACTCAAGTTTCACTCCTGATGGGGGTAGTTGCCAGGCAGAATTCAGTTCCTTAAGCCAGACTTTCAGCTACTGTCATGTTATTTGTTGCTTTTTAAATTAACTTGCAATTTTACACATGCAGCTAGAATGCTGATTCTAAGTGCAAAACTATGACATTTAAACAGTTACAACCTATGTGACACTCAAAAGTAGGTCACTCAGTCAATTTGAACATTTAGATTTGTAGTGTCTTTCAGTCCAATGCAACTTAAACTGCTGAAATCCACAGCGCAGCCAGTCTTGTTATAAGCATTTTTCTGGGCTCTTCATTTCCCAGATTTTGTAGGCACACAACACTCCATTCTACCAAATGTCTGCTGGTGTCCAGTGAGTTTTTCGATGTGTTGCAATGTTTAAAATAGACAGTTTGAGCCTGCCTTCAGAGAAACACAGGGTGGTTTTAAACTGCCGGCTTTTGGATAGTGGTGAGTACTGGTACTGCACCCATTTTTGGGATTTAAGAAAATGAATTCCCAACAGTTATGGGTTTGCTTTTGGCAATCAGCATTGCCATTCCCAATGGTTTCAGACTACTGTGCGGGTAGTCCAATGGTGGTTTTAGGCAGTGTCCTTCTGTGCCCATAACATCGGCAAAAATGGGTGGCAGCCTATTCTTCCTGCATTTCCCTGTGCATTTTCTGGGAAGCTCTGGCCATCATGATGTTTTCCATGTCAGTACTGCACAGTTTTGAGGTATGGCTCGGATGCATGGGTAAATACATCCCACAGATCCTGAAAGACCTGGATACCCAGGCAGAGTTTGATCAGGAGCGCCAGAAAGCTGGTGCCTTCCAAAGGCAAAGGGACGACCTGACGGCACAGATGCAGACTCTTAGTCAGGAAAGGGACACCTTAGACCAGGAAGTCTGCCACTTAAAAAGAAAAATGGAAGAAAATCACCTGGCCCACCAGGGACTGGGTGACCTCCAAAAAGAACACCAGGACTTGCTAGAGCACACCAGGAGGGTGGAGGAGGCTCTGGCAAGACAGGAGCAGGCCAGTAGGGATGGGACTCAGGAGGTAACCCTCCTGCAGCAAAGACTGGCCCAGTGCTCCAGGACCAATCAGGAAACGCAGAGAGAGAATGAGGCTCTCTGCCAGCAAAATGATAGGCTCCAACAACAGGTAGCAATGCAGGAGAGACTGATAGAGTCTAGTAAGGCCTTAACTGAGGAACTGAAGGCGCAGGCTCTTGCATTGCAACAGGGAGCAGGGGCGGATAGAGACCAGGTTCGCTGGGAAAGGGAAACTCCTCAGCATAACCTCAGGAGCCCTAGTACCAGAGGCCTTTATCTCTCTCAGTCCCTGGACTCTGCCACCCCCATGTCCCCTGACGCACATGAGCACCGGGCCACAGGGATGGCAGATTACTATCCAGCCAGAAGCATGGTGCTCATAGGCCAGTACCTCCCAGGAATGGATGGGCAGGCATCCGGGTATGGGCACCCAAGCACAGAGCAATTTAGTGGGGAACCCCAGGAGAATAGGCCCATTAAGGGCATCCTGAAAACTTCTGCCCAGTTAGGTCAGTGGGGGGGGTACCCATCAAATCCTGGCAGCAAATAGGAATCTGAAGACTCCTCTGAACGGCGCAGGACACAGGAGACCAGGTCCCCACATTCTGCCAGCCATTCCCAGGCTTGCAGAATCCGGGAAAACCTGGAAGATCAGACAGGAACCTCTGGGAGCAGTGCCTCTGAGTCAGAGGATGAATGGACCAGGGTTACCCGAACCAAAAAGGCCAATAAGGCAAAAAGGGCCTTGCTTAAGGACCCATTGAAGCAAATAAAGGCAATAAGGAGTGTCATCACGCCTTATCACAAGAACGCCAAGTATTCTGTTTGGGAACACTTGGAGCTTTACGAGCAAATGATGGAGACTCTCCATTTGAAGGACAGCCAAAGCTGTATTCAATATGTAAAGTGGACCTTCTCACCAGAATACTCCAGTTTCTTTGCGGGGCTGGAGGACCAAAATCATTTAAGATGGTCCACCTATAAGGCGGCCATCTTGAAACATTTTTCTGTTCACAGAAATCCTCAAGAGGCTCGCAAGGCAGCCTACAATTTGCAATGTGGGGAGGATCAGGCCCCACAAGAGTTTGTGCAAGAATTAAAACGTGCTTTTGCGCAGACCACCAGAAGGGTGCGCACGGATAGCAGAGATTTTATCAATACGTTTTTCCATGCCTTACCCAAATACATAATGACCCAGCTCGTGAGAAATTTTCATGAGAAAAGATCTTTAGACTGGGTCTTTGAACAGGCTACCCGGATCTATGAGGTGCAGAAGCCCATAGAAAATAAAAATAATGCGCCGAAAACCCCCAAAACCAACAGCACCCCTGCTGCCGCCAAGGTGGCAGAGGTAAAGGTTGCCCCCGTTTTAGATTTGGAGATGGGGGGGCCTAAAAACCTGCCTGCACCAAATAATTCACAGCCCAGAAGGCCCTCGGGCCAGTCACAGACAGGGAGTCGAGGAGGTAGTCCCACAAATGGGGTCCCCCGCTCCCCTGACTATGTAAGTCCCCGCTACAAGGGAAACCGACCAATCCTGGGTTATGTGTGGACTCCTCCAGCCCAAGGGGGGGGATCCAGCCAAGCACCTGACCCGGGGAACTTCCCTCCTAACTTCCCCCAGGAGGGCAGAAATTCTCCAAATCCTGGGCAGAACTTTTTCCCCAGGTATCCACCCAATTTCCAGCCCCAAAATCATCCATCCTTCTTTCCCCAATTCCCTGAGCCCAGACAACCTAATCTGGGAGAGGGGAGGCCAAGGGTGGAGGGATACCAAAATCTTCCCAACCAGGGGTACTACCAGAGAAGGGATAGCTACCCTTCCCGGGATCAGCCCAGGGGAGAAAATAGAGCCCCGTATCAGCCTGAGCGGGTTTCACAACTTGAGCGCCAGGTCCAAGATATGGCACGAGATCTGGGTCACATACTGAGGGCTCAACAGAACCCTCAGATGAGCATGCCACCGCAGAATGCCCCAAACCCGGGACCTGGTGCTCCAGAACAATGACGGGGGCATCACCCCGATAACCCACCGGTTCCCAGGGAGGAGGCACAAGGGGAAGGGGGGTGTAAAGCCTTGGAGGAAGCTTCCTTCCCAACTTGTAAACAGCCCCTGGAAAACCAGGAACCGGAAATAAAATCTCCTACCCCTGAAAGTCTGCCACCCAAGGAGCAGAGAGGAGGTAGGAGAAACAAAGGACCCAAACAGACCCACTTTGTTGAGGAGGTTCAGGTCTTCCAATTTGAGGGAGAGGGATCCTCAGAAGATCCTGGGAAAAGGATCTTCTCCTTCAGAGATGGGGGAACTCCTCCCAAAGAAAAATGGGTCCCAAGCGATTCCAATCTAGACTGGGGAGATATGGAGACTGAGCTACCACCGCCCATCATCTCATCCCAGAACCCACAATACCGAAATCCCCTGGTTCAAACCCATCCTGGTGACTGCCTCCAAAAAGGGGGGGGCGGACCGGAACCGGAACCAGGGGAACCCACCATGGCTCTGATCTCCAGTTGCCAACTTTTTCTTTCAGATTCCCAAGACTCTCCACAGAATTCTGCCCAAATCTCTTCGCTACCAATGTCCAAAACGAGAAAATTAGCCCACCAGTTGTCTAAAAATGTGCATTATCTGTGCCCCCTTGAGGAGAAGGAGGGAAGATACTATGCCCCGGTACAAGTACAGGGGCAGGGTACAATTTTGGCACTGGTGGACACTGGATCCCAAGCTACCTTTCTGTCCAAAAGGGCCTTTGATGAACTAAATGCAGGAAGGGGGGAGAATTACCGTATTCCTCTCACCTCTCTTCCTGGACAACTGCAGAACTTTGACGGGAAGGAAATTCCCGTTGAGGGGACTGCAGACTTGGACATTAAAATTGGGCGACACAAGGTGAAACACCCGGTCATAGTAGTGACTCCAGAGGGCACCCCTTGTTTACTAGGGAATGACCTCCTGAGAAGGTTGTCACCCCTAATAGATTGTGTAAACAGGGTCCTCTGGACCCAGACTAGCCGACCAATAGAATTAAAACAGAGAGTTAACCAAGTTAGTTTAAACGGCACCTGCCACATGGTTGAACAAAAATCTGACCAAGAAGAATTGCACTTCCGGAACAACCAAACTCCAAACGTGACAGTAATAGCAGTAGGACAACAGACTGGTGATGGGGGGTCCTCTCTATTTCTGAAAATCAACCTTCCTTCCAGTTTAAGGTGGTATTCCACACTGGAAGGAAACACCCTGAAATTCTTTACTAATCCACAATCAGAAACTCCCACTCCTATAGTCCAGAAAGATGTGAAATCAGCTCAGAGCCTGGCTGATATTCAGCAAATTGGAGAGCAGTTGTTCATCCCTGTTCAGTTAAATGATGGGAAGGACTCTGTTCTCGCTCGAGTGTGTGTGAACAACGGTAAGAGCTTCATCAGCGAAGCCATGTTCCGCCAACTCCCAAAAGATCCAGCCATTCCCACATTCAAACTGATAGACAAATGGGAAATGGACCTGGAAGCACCTAATTCCAAACATCTCCTGCCAAGCAGGTGTATGCTCAAAATCTCCATTGGCAACAAGAGCATAGTCCATAATTGTTGGGTCGTGCGAGACGTCACTGCCGCCTTTTACTTAGGCAGTGACATTCTCAATCGCTTTGCCATTAGTTTGGACCTAATAAAGTTCAAAGCTTGGTCCCGATTATCGGATAATCCCATGGGCTTTGATGATCCAGAAAAAGCATTTAGGTCAGCTCAATTGCTACCTTATGCAGTTGAAATTCGGATTAAAGAGGAAGTCACCATCCCAGAAAGGACCCGACAATTCTCCCTGGAAGTGAAAGTTAAAAGAGGACAACATTTGAAAAACACTGATGCTTACATACATCTAAACGCTTCTCTCCAACAGCAAGGGTTAGGGTTAAACCCAACTCCATTAGTCAACATAGAACATGACACCATTCTAATAGAGGTGGATAACAGCGACTTAAAGAGTATTACTCTAGCCGCAGGCACCATTATTGGAATGGCGGTTGATGACCGACATTTTTCCATTGATTTAGGAAATTAACTGTTAGGACCAATCCCAAAGGACTGTTTTGACAGTGACAGTGATGACAATACAACACCAGACAGGATTTCTACACGGCATGGGGGGAACTTCCTGGTGTACACTTCCTGCCCCTATGGTAAGGAAGATGTGACTTGTGACTTCAGGAGGGATGAGGTGATTTTCCAGGTCCATGAGGGTTGCCTTTCCCACCTGAGGCCTCCAGTCCAAATCAGCACTCTGACCAGGGACTTCTCCACCCAGCTGGAGGAGGCCGCTGAGATAGCCAAACCAGAAGTCTTTCCAGGTTTCAGGCAGATGGTGGAAGAGAGAGTCAACCTAGCTGATGCCTGTGTGACTCTGGAACAGAAGCAAAAGTTGAAACAAGTTTTCTTGGAATTTAAAGATCTCTTTGCGGTAGACTCATATGACTGTGGTCGCACCGACATCCACACAACAACAATTCCCACGGACCCTGGAATGACTCCAGTGTTTGTGAAGCAATATCGTTTGCCTCTCGCATCCATGGAGTCCCTTACTGAAATAATTAAGAACCTGGAGTCCCGGGGAATAATCCGTACAGTTCACAGCACCTTCAATAACCCGGTGCTGGGAATATTGAAGCCAAACGGCCAGTGGAGACTCTGCGCCGACCTCAGGGAGCTCAACAAACGGGTCCATACTTCCCGATGGCCTCTGCCCTACATTGACCAAGGGCTGGCCCAGATTCAGGGGTCACAGGTATTCACAGCAATAGACCTGACCAATGTATACTGGACCGTGTCTGTCAGTAGGGTGGACCAATACAAACTGGCTTTTACCTTTGGGGGCCAGCAGTACATATGGACCCGGACTCCCTTCGGATACCTCAACTCCGGCAATGAATTCAACATTTTCTTACACAAGGCCATGCCCGACCTGGGTGCAAGGGGTAACCTGGCTTATGTAGATGATGTCCTCATCAAAAGTTCATTTGTGGAGGAACACATAGCAGAGATCCGTTATGTTCTGACCCAGTTGAGGGCCGCCGGAGCAAAACTTTCTTTTCAGAAACCACAGTGGTGTAGAACCCGTGTTAATTTCTTGGGGCATGAGATTACTCCTCAGGGTCTCTGTCCCCAAGAAAAGAAAGTGGAAGCACTCCAGAAACTGAAAGATCCCACAACCCTGCGGGAACTAAGGAGCCTCCTTGGACTGACTAATTACAGCAGAAAGTTCATTGAAGGCTACGCAGAGATCACTAGACCCCTGATTCATCTCTTGAAGGGGAGGGTCAAGTGGGAATGGGGTCCAGAACAAGCCGAGGCAGTAAGACAACTCAAAAGAAGCCTCTCACAAGCGCCCTGCCTAGCTTACCCTGTCAGAAACAAGGAGTTCTTCCTGGAGACAGGGTTCTCTAATACGTGCTTGACGGCAGTATTATACCAAAAGCATGACAAGGTCAATAAAGTAATCTCCTATGCGAGCAAAACTTTATCCTCTGTGGAGGAAAAATTCAACGATTGTGAGAAGGCACTCCTGGCAACGGTGTGGGCATTGAAGAATTACCGCCCGTTTATCCAGGGGGAACACATCATAGTGGAGACTCCACACCAGCCTCTGCAATATCTCCAAAGTGACCGAATCCGGGCAGGAAATGTGAGTAATTCCCGAATTACTTCCTGGATTCTGTCAATGCAAGGCTTTCCTGTAGAGGTCAGATATGGCCAAAACAAGAAGAGTCCCCTCGCGCAAGGTCTGGCTGACTTGCATGATTGTGCCAGAGAAAACTGTCTCGAGGACGAAAGTCTAAAAATCAAGGACAACACGGAGGCATACCTTAATTCCCCACACAAAGTCTTTGAAGAAGTCAAGTGTGAGGGAATGCCCACTGTCTTTGTGGATGGATGCTCGTACCATGTTGACAACAACGGGGAGAAAGAACTGGTGGCCGGCGAAGGGAATGCATGGGTGAATGAGTTCCCAGAACCCTCCGCTGGATACAAAATTGGTCCCCGAAGTAGTCAGGTGGCAGAATTGATGGCTGTGCATCAGGCCATCCTCACTGCTGTCCAGCATCAACTCCACGAACTGGTCATAATCACAGATTCGGATTATGTACGGAACGGGTTCGTGGAGCACCTGGTCAACTGGAAAACCAGAGGCATGTTATGCGCTAATAACACACCCCTGGAACATGGGAAGTTAATCCAAAACATTGATGATCTGGTCACATCGAATGGGATGACCATCTACTGGAAAAAGATCAAGGGTCATTCCAAAGTAGAGGGACCAGACAAAACTGGAAATGACTTAGCGGATCAGCTGGCCAAAACCGGGGCCATCCAAGGGGATCTAATAGAAATAGAGTCCCTGTTGGGGGAAATCCAGGTCACTGCTATCACTAGGTCCCAGACAAATGCTCACAATGATCTTTCAATTGCACAATGGAGTAAGGAGACCCCTGATGCTGATTTGATTACCGCTCAGAAGGGGGATCCAATAATTGGTAAATTTTACCAACACATTTAGGACCCTGAGAACTTTCCCCTAACGGATACTGATTACAACGGGAAAGAGGACCTTAGAGTGTTGATGAAATGTCCAAAAATTTTCCGAATCCAAGACGGTTTGCTGGTAAGGAAATCCAAAGCTGGCCACGATCAGTGGGTGGTTCCTACCTCATTCCGAAGCCTGATGTTAAGTCACGCCCATGATGTGGCCACCGCCGGTCATAGGGGGTTTCACACAACACTGGAAATCTTAAGAGAGGTTGCCTACTGGCCACACATGGGCCAGGACCTCAACCAATATTTGAAGGGTTGTCTTGTGTGTGCACAATTTCAGCCAACATCCCTCACACACCGGGCGCCTCTCCAAAAGAGGGGAATGACACTCCCATGGTCAGATTTACAAATCGACTTTGTAGCCCCCATGATTCGCTCCGCTAGGGGGAATAAGTACATGTTGACTGTGATATGCTTGTTTACCAAGTGGGTGGAATGTCTCCCAGCCCCAAACTGCAAGGCAGAAACGGCAGCTGCCTTGATGATTAACCACATCTTTTCCCGTTTTGGTCTACCTCAAAGGATTGAGTCAGACAGAGGTAGCCACTTCACCAGTGAAGTGATGACAAAGATGTGGGAGATACTGGGGGTCAAGAGAAAGCTACACATTGCTTACAGGCCAGCTTCTTCTGGAGCAGTGGAACGCTACAACCGGACAATTGTGAGCATATTAAAGAAGTTTGTGGCAGATTCTGGGCCAAGTTGGGATATCCGATTACCTCTGGTCCTAATGGCCATCAGATCTACCCCTTCATCTGCAACCAAAATGTCACCATTTGAGTTGATGACTGGACGCAAGATGGTGCTTCCTCAGCATTTGCTCTACAGAACCCAAGAGCAAACGTTGATAAATGCCTCCACAACTCATGAATATGTGGAGAATTTAAGGAAACACCTTCAGCATGCTTTTACCTATGCTCAGCGGAATCTAGAAAGATCAGCCGAGAGTATGAAGACCCACTATGACCTGAAAACTTCCAGGAAGGAATATCAGGTGGGGGATCGGGTCTATTTATACAACTTCCAAAGAAACCAGGCAAAACAGCGAAAATTCTTGCCTACATGGAAGGGACCCTTTGAGATTATAGACAAGATCTCCCCTGTGGCCTACAAGATCCACATCCACAAAGGCGGTTTGGCAGAGGGGGAAGACAAGTGGGTCCACATAAACCAGTTGAAGTGTTGCCATCCCAGGCACACTTTGCAGCAACTGGAGGAGTCCTCTGCAATCCCAGAGGGTACCGCTCCAGAGTAATTCAATTCCAACCCTAAAATATCCTACATATAACCTATCAAATTCTGTGTTTCTCAAGTTTATGTGTTCCTGTCGCTTAATTTAAAAAAATGTGCATGTTCATATCTGTTGAGTTCTAAAATGTATATGCCACCCCACTATATCAATGGTGGGGGAGAAATGTCCATGAATAGGTATTGCCGCTCTTCCTTTGTCGTCCTAGGAGAAAGAAAACCTGGAGACTGGCCAAGGAGGACGATCTGGAGACCGGGAGCAGAGACGCAAGGGGCCCGGGGTACCGGCCAATATTCCCATCAGGACCGGCGAGGAGAACCGATCGATCAGAACCGGATGGAGGAAAAGATGTTGAACTGTGCCATTTGCAGAATTGGGAGAAGATTATGCGGACATACCAGTACGTGGGTCAAAACACTCTTTGCACCCGACTCCCCATCGACTCAGATTTAAAGTGCAGTCGGGTGGGGGGGCTTTGTTGGGTGTCCTGACCCACGTTTGAGCTATCATGCTGCAACATTTGGTGCTGTGGGCTTAGAAAATCCAAGATGGCCAAAAAGCCCACATGTGCGCCAGAATCCAGGAGAACCACGCAGTTTGTGCGCACACCAAAATGGTTGCCTAACTTGCCACCCACCAGTGCGAGCAGGATGGGCCGGGGTGCCATGAGTGAAATGTGTGCCAAAGGAAAAACCGCACTTTAAAATCACTTTTTGTTTCTCTGAATGCCAGCTCAAAATGCCTATTTTCAAACATTGCAACACATCCAAAAATCTCACTGAACGCCAGCGGACATCTGGCAGAATGAAGTATGTGTGCATACTAAATCTGGGAAGATGAAGAGCCCAAAACAATGTTCATAACAAAACTGGCTGAGCACTGCAGGTCTGCAGCAGCCTCACTGAAACTGGATTAAAACCACCAAAATCGAGATGTTTAAATTAACTGAGTGACCTACTTTTGAGTGTCACATAGTTTGTAACTGTTAAAATGTCATAGTTTTGAACTTAGAATCAGCATTCTAGCTGCATATGTAAAAATTGTCTTGACTTAAACTGGGGAACAAAAAGTGACATTTTATCTGAAACCTGGCTTAAGGAAACTGGAATTCTGCCAGACAGCTACCCCCAACGGGAATGGGGGCTTGCCCAACAAATGCATTCCCAGGCCTGGCTGCATTCTGTTGCTCCTGCCAAAAGGAGGTCACACACTCTCTGATTGAATTACCAGGGGATTGCAAGAAACTAAAGAAAGGGCCCAGGCAGATGGTTTATTGGGGTGGTCGTAAATGGCTTCCTTTTGAACAAAGCCCTTCCTTGACTCAGGCAGATGGTTTATTATGGGGGCCGTAAAATAGCTTCCTCTTGGCAGAAGCTGGGCGGGGCAGGGTCTCTGAGCTTGGCAGAAACTGGATAAACTGGTTTCTACACCATGTGACCTGAAAAGACAAACCCCTGTTGGCCAGAATATGATTCTGAGAAAGATGTATAACTCACAGTGTGGACTTGTCAAAATTATTTACATGATACCATAATTCTTGTGATTTTTCTTGGCACGTTTTAAGACGCGTTGGGAATTTGTGTGATGTTCTGGGGCAAAACCCAGCTATTTATTGACACCACATACTCTGTGTTTAAGCTAGCGACCTGGAAAGTTACTGAGATATGTGTGGGAGGGGGGTGTACATGTGTATAAATCTGGAGAAAAATCCGATGTTGCAAAACCCACTAAAAAGCACAAAATGTTGCCATTTTTTAATGCAAGCCTCCAGGAAGAGCAGAGTTTGAACAGAGTATACCTCATGTGATATGTGATGGGTGCATGTAATTTTAAACAAATGTGTACCTGTGCAAATATGTATTTGGGTCAAATATAGATTTGTGTGCAATTTGACACGGGAGTATCCTTTCTGCAGACCATAAAACAGCATCACCATGACATACATTTCCTTCCCCCAATCAAAGCAGTGAGGAAAGCTTGACCAATGGGCAGTTGAGAGAGGGGCTGGCTAGTGATGCTGCACACACACCCACTTTCAAAAGACATAAAAAGAGCCACTGGAAGCTAGAGAGGACATTCAATTCCATTTGCTGCGGAGCATGCTGACCGACGACTTCACATCCAGAGATCCAGACTTCAAATCCATCAATCTCCAGAACCTGTAGCAGTACCCAGAAAGCAGTGTTACATCCAGAATCCAGAGAGGCTAGACCAGCAGAGCAGAGCTGACCCAGATCACTGTGAAGTGCCGAGACCAGAACCGGAGTCCAGTCTAAAACCTGACCAGATCCGTGGTGAGTCCTATTTCAAAAATATATTGTGAGTACCTAGCAGAACTGTGCAGAACCAATCTCTTAGTTAAAATAATCTAATCCAAACTATTTTAATCTAACCAGAACTGCCTCCTAGAAGTTGTCACTTGTTATTTTGCAAAGCTGTCACCTGTCATTTTGAGTTAAAATCCGAAAAACTACCTTTATTTAATTGTCCGTATCTCTGGAACCGTTTGGGCTACGAACTTGGTTTAACTTCCCTCTGAAAGCTTAGAATCGAAGCTCTCCAACAAGCCTTGGACCGACTTCCTACTCCTTATACTTTCTCCGCAATCACGATTCACGCATTCACGAATTTTGCCGCGATTTGTGATTTGGTTAAAAATCCAGCCACGTGTGAAAACAGCAGCTTCCTTTCTTTCCTTGCTAAAAATTTGTTTGCCTCTTAATCACCATCTCTGAATCATTGCTAAAGTGAGCCTGCACTCATCCCTAGTATCTCTCACTCACCCTGAACCTCATAAAGGGAATTCAAAGCATTTTCAGCATATTTCTCACTGCATTGTCACCATATTCAAAGCATTTTGCCTGTGTTTCAAAATTCCTATCTGTTGTATAAGCTGCTGGGGGGGGAATTGAACTGAATTCTATTTGATTACATTCCTAAGAACTGTGTGCTCTCATCTTCATCTCCTTACATTGCATAAAAGGGGGGGAGTGAACTGCCAGAGAAAAGTGATTACATTGTTTTGTTGAAATCATATTGAGTATTTTCTGTACTGCATTTTCATTCAACATTGCATCCATCTGAACTTATATCAAGCATTCTCTACCACCTTGTTCTTCTGTTCCTATTCCCAAGTGTGCTACCTCATCCTTTATACTACTCCTGAGTAACCAAATCAGTTTACTAGTAGGACATTATTCATTGTTGATCACTGCTCATGTTCTTAAGTATGATATAAATTATTAATTTATCATAAAAGTGTGATATATATATTTTGTTTAATTTTTCTCAAATAAACCTTTTAAACTTGCAAAACAGAACTACTTCTTGGCTCAGTGGGGTCAGGGAGATTCTAAGAGAGGGGTGTTATATAGGGGTAGTCATCCAGAACTCATGAACTGGACATAAAGATATATCAATAAGGGTTTCCATTCAGTATCCCAGACTAGGCATTGACTTAGCTGTAGTGTTGAATTGAATCTTCTTACACCGGCACTCCCTTCTGTCACGCGACTGTCCCCCCTTCTCTGTGTGCTTTTCCTTACGATCTTCAGTTCCTTTAAGAACTCTGCCTCTGTGTCTCTCATTCCTTGGTTCCCGCGTTTCCCACTCCTGATGGCGACTGCTTTCATATCCTGTGCGGTACATCGGAAACTGTCTCTTTCTGTTATATAAGTCTCTCGTGCGGGATATGTAATGCACTTTATTTTCACAATTTTTCTTTATGGGTAACTCTTTCCGGTCTGTTTTGTTTAGCTCTAGTTCAGCCAAGGTATAACCTGCTTGCTGTAGGTCCTTATATGTTTCATCCATGATCTCTTTTACAGCCTTGCTTTTGATATGTAGATACGTTTTGGCCTTTTGGTCCCTATGGTATGGTTCTATTAATACGAAGTCGTCAGTCTTTAGATGTTGTAGACAGTGGATTCTACTTATTATCTGCAGTACTGTTTTTCTATTCAGCGCTATGTATTTGGATTTACAGGACGTTTGCTCTAGTTTGAAGACTCTTAACTCCTTTTGAGGGTTAAGTTGGATCTTGGAGTGCTCTGTCTGTGTTTTGCTAGGATTTTCTCTGTTCTCCTTCTCGTCTCTTCTCCTTGCGGTTTCTTCCTGCTGTTGCTGTTGTTGTTGTTTCACTGGGGTTGAACCCGCTCGCAGTGTTTCTGGTTTTGTGGAGAGTCTTTCTCCTCAAGAGATGCTGGTGCGGTTTGTCCTGTCATCTTTTTGCCTCTTATTTCTTTTCCCCTTGCCGGCTCCCATGGCTGTTCTTCCGTCAGTCCATCTGCGCCTCTAGCGTTTTCTTCTCTTACTTCCGTGTCGCTGTAGATTGACAGGTCCAACAGGGCGCTTGTCCTCAAAAATTCCTCCGTCGTTTTGGGCGATGTTACTGTCCTTTGTTGGCTTTTCGCCCTGGGTTTGCTCCTGCAAGGTGGAGTTGTGGGGCTTTTTGTTAAATTAATAGTTTCCACTTCCTTCGTTGTGATTGAGGTCTCGTTTTTCTTTGTATTCCCCGCCCCTTTGTTTGTGTTGTTTGCCAGTCGTAAACCCAGTTTTTGCTTTTGGTTAGTCACTACTGGTGTGGTTTTTGCTCCCACCTTGGGGCTCTGGTTTTGTTGCACATGTCGCTCACTTGTGTGTGTCGTTTTATGCTTAGTGAAAATTGGTTCCAATTACGCTCCTTCTGAGGAGTTGTCTGGGAGGCTCTGTCCATAGTCTTTTTTACCGGCTGTTTCTCTCTTGTGACTTCTTTCCATTCTGCCTCTAGGGTGGCCCATTTTCCCACCCAATTTGTTTCCTGCTTTCTTGCCTTTGTCTCTATGGCCGTGATGTATCCCTCTAAGAAATCCATCTTAGTTAGAATTTTGCCTAGAATCGTTGTATTGTCTTTTGTTGAGTCGCCGATGGTTTCATATAATTTGCAAAATGGAGCAAGCGCGATTGTGAGCGCTGCCATAATTGTGGTCATATCTTGTTTTTTGTTTGGTGATGCTCTTTGATGGTCAGGTGCAATTTCACTGTATCTTCTGTGCTTTCCTGGTGTATTTTGGCCATCCGTGCTGGGGCAAATGTTGAATTGTTGTGCTGAGATTGCTCCCAATGGTCGCCCACTTGTGCCTTCTACTGATTCAGAACTATTGAACGAAGTTCTGAAGGGATTAAAGTTTGGTGTTAATCCTTCTTTATCTGTTTTTTTCTGTTTTTCACCTCTTTCTATCATCTGCAGGTGGGCTTTTGTCCAAGATTGATCGCTCATTTGTGTTTTCCCATCTGAGTCTCGGCCATAGGTTTTCCTTTGCTCCAAGTTCATTCCAATCCCCCCCTTCTTTTCAGCTCTTAAGTTACTTCTATCTCCGACGTCGGGCTCATGTAGCACCCTCTGTTCAATTCTGGGTGCCTCGGGTGATTGGAGCTGTTTTTCGTATGCCTTCACCGATTTGGGATGAGCAGTCCCCTCTTGTTGCAATTGTGGCTGGAGGAGGACTTCACTTGTTTCATCATTTATAACTGAAATCTCCTGACTAAGCCTCTGCGATCGTTTTTCTGCCGATTTTACCCTCCTCGAGATCAGACTTGCCGCTTGAGGGCATACCCCTGACACCGAGATACCTTCAGTGTTGCTAGAGTTCCGGCCATGGGCAGCTTCCTCTAGTCTCTGTTGGGGGTCGCCCTGTACTTCGTCTTTTTTTGGGGAGATCATTGCGTCTTCATCTCTTTTGTTTAGGCCTCCCCTTGGAGTGCGTCTTACTCTATCGTCACCCGCTTGGTTTATCAAGCCGCTGGGCTCTGCGTTTTGTTCAGTATGTTTTGGCTCTTGGGGTCTCTTTCTTTAGGGGTTAAGTGGATTCGCGTGGGTAATTCCGCGAGGTTGGATTCATACGCTTCGCTTTCTACTGGAAGTGTCCCTCGCGTATCTCCTGTTGATAGCCCTCTCTCCTCATGTGTCGTTATTGCTTCGGACTCCATGTCTGTTTTTCTTGTGTTAATTTCCGGGAACGAGCCCTCGATTACCTCTAAAATATCAGCATCGGATATTTCATCGTCCGGGTCTAATTTTCATTTTTTCTGGTGGGTTTTAAAGAAGTTGAATACTGCATTAGCTAGTACGGGTTTCTGGGTCGTTCCCGTGCTTGCCCCCGGTTTTTTTACGCCCGCGCGTTTTAGTTTTTTTGCTTCATTAGTACTTGAATTGGTCTCATTTTGCTTCGGCTTTCCTTCGTCTTGATGGTTTAGGATTGAGGTGCCTCTTTGAGTTGTTTGATTTCCACTTTTTTTCTTAATATATTGTCGTTTTATTGCGATTGCCTTGTTGATCTTTTTTGGGCCATCGGGCGTTTCATCTGTCGAGTGGAGCAGACCCACCCATTCCCCTGGCTCTAAATCCTTTTCCACGGTGATGCTCTCAGAGAAGACGTTGTTTGAGGCCATGCTCAGGTTACTTTCGCCAGTCTTCCTACGTCCCGGCTCCCGCTGCTCTGTTTTTGATTGCCTGGGATCTACTACTCCCAACATTGTCTTTGAGTTCGAGTTCCATTTCTCGTTTTCTAATGCGGGGGTGCTAGTGTGGATTAATGCCTTGATCATCGACAGCGATTTAACTGCCGGACCTGACTGCCCCCCTGCGGGTAGCCCCTTCCTGTTAGTTCCGGGGCTTTCTATTGTTCTTTTAATGTCTATGCTTGGGGTCTGGTTGGATTTGTGTCGGTTCTTCTTTAACTCTTGTGGTACCGATCTTTCCGCTTGTCCTTCTTTTAATGGTGCCCCGATAGGTGTTGCTTGCACCTCCATCGTGTCTACTCCATTATTTCCCGATTGGATATTTTCTCCATGGTTCATTTCTTTGTAGACTTCCATGATCCCCCCAGCTTTGTTGGTACACATGACCAGAGCAAGGTCCAGGTCCGTCCACCCTCCGGCAGGCTGAGCTGGAAGACCTCTCGCCCAAGCGGTGCTCTGGTCTTGTGTTATCTCCACCTCGTCTGAGTGGTTCTGTCCGGGTACTACCTCAGACTCCTGCGGGGGGGTCATGTCTATTTCGCCCGTGTCTTTGGTCAGGTGTTGCTTTCCCCTGCCCTTCCCCCCCTCTACTGTGTCCAGGGGGTGGAGATAGGGCAGTGTCTATCGTAAACATTGTCTTTACGGATTGGTACAACGAGGTTCTTACCTCTTTTCCGTGGGGATCTTTTCTCCCGTTCGCTGTAAGAAGCTGACTTGACATTGCTCCGCAGCACTCTTGTCGTGGGCGATGTTTCGGACGGGTCCACCCGTTCTGCGTCCATCTCTGGCTCAGGCTCATTTCTCCCCGCTTTCGGTGGCGGCAGCCCTGCAGCCTGCATGACTGAAGGCCTGCCAAACTTTGGGAGCTTCGGTGTGGCAGAATTAGCTTCTTTAATGCGCTCCTCCAGCGCCAAACAGTCGCACAACAGTCCCTGGCCTTCACCCCTAACGGGTTTAACGCCACGAGGGTGGATGGGTCGGCGCTATAAGGAGGTGGCGGGTCACGTGATGAGTCACGTGTGTTGGTCGGACCACGCCTCCTCCAGGAAGCGCCCAAGCACCGACAGAGCCCCTTCACGGCTCGTATGAACAAAGAGCTAGAGAGCAGGTGGGTGAAGCGCTGAATCAGGGTCCTGTGTTGTGTGTAGTATGGCTTATATTTAAATATTATACTGCCACCAGTAGGTAGACCCATAATTATCATGTTTTGGAACAGGGATTAAATGCATCCCCTGCACTGCAGAGACTTGTCTGTCACTGCAACTGTCAAATTGGCACCCATAACCTCTGAACCAGTACTGTGCCATTTGTACGGCAGGTGCTGCAAATCAGGGGACTGATGTAGCAGGAAACAGGTAAACGCTATGTTTTTGGCATGTAGATAATGAAAGGAGAATATGATCAGCAGCTTTCACTTTCAGCAAGGGAATTACCCACATCATGTTACTAATCAATAACAATCAAAACAGCCAGGTCTCCTACACCCTTGCCAAATGGAAATTCGTCACAATATGCATAGCCAAGGAGAAAGAGAGTGGACACACTGTTCCAATCCAGTGGATGTAAGAAGAACAACATTCTTGCCCTTCTTCCAAATATCCTGTATGAACTCTTTCAGCGATTTGGATTGTCGAAAGAGTGGATTTAGTAAATAATCAGTTTAAACTGATGAGTTGGAATACACAGGGTTCCAGTACTTTTAAGATTAACAGCATGCAACAATGGATCTTTGGTGGCTTTGGCTTGATATTTTTCCAAGAGACGTGGCTATTAAGCTCCCTCGCCTTCAATAGTTTCACCATTGTGGAAAAATTTGCCACACATTTGAATGGGGGCCGACCGTCTGGCGGTCACAAATGACAGCCAGAAACTCAACTTTTGTGAGTGTGGTGAAAATTCCAACTGCCAATCAGGGAATTTGTGCCGCTCGGGCTCAAATAAGGGTGAAGGGGCTTTTGAGATCTTTAGACCTTATTAATGTTTACTGGAACCCAGCCTTATCCTGCTTATCAGTATTCTTTGAAGATCTATTCTCTCTCCTCTGTTAATTAATGAAAGATCCTAAGAATACAGATATAATACTGGGTGGAGATTTGAATTCTTCCTGTATATCAGCTACTGATAAATGTAAACATGGTCACAGTGTTGAATGGTGAGAAATGGTTGGAATTCTTGAGCAAATGGAACTTACACATGGTAAATGGATGTGTCAGGGGACTGCGAGCAGTGAACTCAACTTGAAATAATGGTCATTATAGCTCACAGGTAGATTATCTGTTCCTGACAAGGGCTTTATTAACATGCTGTGACAGATTTGAAATTATTGGGCTTGTAACCCTTTTAAATATACTGAACTAATTTGGGTTTGGAAACCCCTGATTTGATGCATTCAAGGTGATTGGTTTGTCATCTACATGAATCTGATTTGATGAAGCTACTTGTGACAAGAAAAAGGATCTTAGAGAGCTATTGGAGCCCTTAAGAATGAGCAGGGAGGGGCACAGGTAACAGTTTTTAAGTGTACATCTCAGTTTAATGGCTATAAGAACTAGTCCAAAGCACAACAGGCTTTGAGAATACAGTGAGATGGGGCAACCATGTTAAGGGCTCTATCTAAGAACAACTCTAGGAACTTTTGGGAGATCGTTAACGAAAGCAAGAGATTACAACTTGGGCTGCAGAGAAACGCCATCTTGGAGGAGGTGTGGCACTCTGACTTCTTGAAGTTGTATGGTCCGTTGACCTCTGAGCGAGATGTCTGTCTTTTCCTGGCCAGGTGCTCCCTGACTATTTTGAGGGAGTGTGTTGAGGACTTGGTAGTAAGGGCTTCTTCCTCTGGAGCACCTGGGCCAAACAGCCTTTCCATCTTAATTATGAAATCGAACGCTCACGATGGTCAACAATCCTATACAATCTGTTCAAGAACATCCTGCAGTTTGAGAAAACTCCCCCTTTTCGGAGCTGTGCCATGGTTGTTCTAATCTTCAAGTGGGGTGATCGGGCAGAAGCAGTCAACTATCACCCGATCGCTCTTCTTGACACAGATAGTAAGATCTTTGCCTTAGTAATTCTGGGTGAATTAGAAGCTTGGGCAGAGGATTGCGGAATCCTGCAGAAACACCAGACTGGGTTTAAGAGAGGCCTTTCCACCCCATTGAATGCAGTGATAATGCACACATTAATAGGTAAATCATGGTCATAGGGGGGGTCCTTCCCTTTATTTTGCCTGGATCGACCTGTCTTTGGCCTTCGATACGATCAATAGGAATAGTTTGTGGCTAAAACTACACAAATAAGGCCTCCCTTCAGGCCTATTGGCTATCATCAAACATTTGAATACAGATATCAAGATTCAGGTGAGACTAGATGGTAGCAGCAACCTCTCGAGTCCAATTCCAACTGGTAGAGGAGTTAGGCAGGCATGACCTTTGGCTCCCTGCCTATTTAACCTCTATTTTACAGACCTGAAAAAGGCATTAATTCTGTGTGCGCTCGCCGCTCCAAAGGTAGGGAGTCAACCCTTGAGTTGGCTAGCATACACGGATGATGTGGTCCTGGTTGACAACACCCCAATAGGCCTTCAACGCCTTATAAGTGGGTTTGAGAAGTATGCAGCAATTAATGATTTAATAATCAACCCTGCAAAAACAAAAATGGTCTGTTTCTCTACTCCTGGAAGGTGTATTCCAAATGTTAAATGGTATCTAAACGGCTTATGTATTCCAGTGAAGGTAAAGGTCTGGGCCTGACCCTGTACGCCAATCCATCAATTTTGAAAGAGACAGTGCACTTGGAAGAGGTAATAGATCAGTTAACTTGTCAGATGAGAACGCTCTTATCAAAGTACTGCAAATGCTTTTTAGTGCCCCTGAATCGTTCCTATAAAGGGAAGCTGATTCCTAAAGTTCTCTATGGCCTGGACTCAAAATTGCAGGCCTGGTCAGTTAGCTGGACGAGACTGGAAGGGAGACTCTGGAAGATGGTTTTAAACCATCCCCAGTCCCTATATATATACACTCCCACACGTGGTAACGGGCATGTAGTTATGGTTAAGTTGCAAAATCCATAGAAAGACCTCTTTTTGGGCAGTTTATAACTTTGCTCACCCTGGACGAATCCTCACCAAACATTGCATATGGCCTGCTCTTAATTTGTTTGCAAAGTTTGGGGAGGTTCCGTTAAGGGGGGCAAAGTTATATGGGGGTCCCATTTTTTTTTTCTTCCATAGACTGATTGGAGACCAACTTTCTCACGCCTAAAGCCCAAATTGATGGACGGATTTCCACCAAATTTGTGGCAAGTGTGGCGGCTTGGTCCCGAAATTGTACTTTTGTGAATTTGGTAGAAATACGTACAGTATTTATTTTTAAAACGACCAAAAAGTAGGTCCACAAAAATGTGTGATATATGGGTTCGGTCCATTGACCCATTTCCCTGTCCAATCCACAGACAGGGCTCTGGCTTAGAAGGCAACTTGGAGTCTGCGACATCGGACGCACCGTCTGATTGGATGGTGAAAAGCAAGAAGTGGGTCCGATTTTCGGAAACGCCTGCCATCTTGGATTCATTGCAGTAAAAAAAATATTATATCCACCCCGCTGAGCAATCACAAAGGACTCAGATGTAAATTCTTTAAAATAATCTCCCATCAATGGGAAAGTGGTGATGGTATTAATATTCAGAGTTCTGCCGGGGAAAACAGGATTACATGGACTGAGACAAATTTGGAAAAATTCAACAATATGTTTCATATACTCACCCTGGAACGCCAACAGATAGCACAAAATGGCATCAAGATTGTAGGCGACTTGTTGGGCATGATTCATAAGGAAAACTGTAGTCTACGGATTTACCATAAACATGGGAAGCCACACTCAAATATGTATGACAGCCAAATTGAAGAGAGAAAAAAAGAAAAGCAGGCTGAAATTAAGAATATTAAAAGAAACCCCACACAAACAGAAGTAAAGATATTAAAAATAAAAAAAAGTAAGATCAGATTAAAAAAATTGGTTAAAGGCATATAAACACAATGTTAACACTGCAAACTGGAAGATTATAAATGTACTTTGCAACACACATGACTTCAAGAAATTCTGGTACCTCTATCAAGAAAATAATGATGTAGGACAAAATACAATGGGAAAAATACATATCCCAACTTTTCTATGTGGAGGATAGATCTGCCTCTTTATATGGAGAACGTGCGGTAAATAGCCATTCCCCTATGAGGTCCAGGACATAATAAAAATCATAAATAAAATGAAATCTTCCAGAGCCCTGGGACCAGACAGTCTGGCAAATCTCATACTGAAAAGAAACGCAAGAAAATGGGCAATATTTGTACACCTTATATTTTCAAAGATCTGGGAAAGTGGGATTATCCCGGAAAACTGGCAAAAGGTGATGGCTATCCCGATACATATAAAGGGGGATAGGAAAAATCCGTACAACTATCTCTTACTAGCCATGATCGATAGCAGTTGTAAGATATTTTGTTCTCTATTGATAGGTAGCATAACCATATGGAGCAATGAAAACTATCTTATACCTATCCAACAAACTGGTTTTCGAAATAACTATCGTACCCTTGACAATTTAGTAATGCTAAAACACATAATTTCAGATACACTGGATGAAAAAGAAACAAAATGATACACCTGTTACATCGACTACTCTTAGGCGTTCGACTGTTTCGATACGGAAAGACTCTGGAAAAAACTAGCCGATCGGAAGATATGTCCCACGTTCCTATACTTTCTACGAAAAATGCACATAGAAACTACTGTGGTTATTTGCTTGGGTAAAGGTAAAAAAATCTCCCCTGAAATTAAAACTAATATGGGCCTCAAACAAGGCTGTGTTACCTCCCCAGTGTTGTATAATTTTTATGCATCATATATTTGGGACATATTTACTGGAATCAAACATTTCCCTCCCTAAGTGGGGGGATTTGGTATAAATGGTCTCATGTATGCCGAGGATACTATTTTATTAGACAAAACACCGGGGGGAGGGGTAACAGAGGATGCTTGAAATTTTACACCATTATTCTAAAGAAAATAACTATGCATAAATATAAGTAAGACAAAGGTGATGGTTTTTTGGGGGTTTGCAAAGAAAAAAAGACCGAAGAGTATATAGTTGGAAAATCAATGACAACATTCTTGAGGTAGTTGATATATACCCCTATCTGGGGATACCTATTATGAACCAGCCCCTGAAAGGTTTCTATTTTGAGATGTTTGAGACTAAATTCTTAAAAAAATGGAATGTCATGAAAAAATAAATGACTAGCAAAGGCGGATATTCCTTTGAAGGGTACTTAAAAATATATATCAGATTATCCCTGGTGCCTTATATGCACTGGAAGCAGTGGGAGCCTCAGAAATCGAACCCCCCCGAAATTAGAAGGTAAACTATGGAAACCACTATTGGGATTCCCAAGATCGACCTCAATTGAAGCAATATGAAGTAAACTGGGGCTGTTCTCCTTAAAAACACTTTGGAAAATATGGGGCTGTAAGCTTTATATGAAAATTATGCTGGGAGAGGGGGAGGGACTGAGTCTCCTGGGCCTGATTGGCAAAAGCATGTTGATGCGTGAGAAATTGAACACATATATGTCACATTTAAAAAGAGTGACTCTCTCTTTCCATATGGAAATTAACATAAAGATTCCCATATTGATGGGAGAAGTGATTGTGACCTATAACCATCTAAAAAAGAAAGCTTTTGAGTGGGATGTACACTTAAATGTATCCAACCTTTCAAAAAAGAAACGCTATTCGACCTATGTTCTCCAAGGTATAAAACAAATGACTCCTAGACACTATCTGTTTAAGACTGGAAATAGAAGTCTGATACGGTTCATTGTTCTCCTTAGATTTAACATATTGCCATGTAGGGAATACACAGGTGCTTGGTCGGGTCTAGCTATGGAAGAAAGACTGTGCAGACATTGTAAAAGGGAGATAGAATCTATCCTGCACTTGCTTACAGGATGTGAGAAACTACAAGAATGGTATCTCAAAGGATATGGAAACTTTGTATGTGACCTGAGTATGATTTTATCTGATCAATTTTGGTCCGGCCTATATATGGCAGAAAATATGATCTACCCTGGTGCTGCCTTCTATATTTGGAAGAGAGTAATTCATATTGATGGAGATGGGGCCCTAGACTCGAATCATACATTTTGAGATCTCCCACGAAGCTAAACAAATTTGATAAGGAGGGGCCAAGAGGTATTCTTTGTTTAGATGAAATATGCCGAAATGCAATATGCAATGCTTGTATAAAAATGTATCAAGTTTCTTTTTAATAATTTTTCATTTGCACTTTAAATAACATTTTAAAAAAAATATATAAAAAACACAACATTGCACTTGTCAAACTTATCAAATTATCTCTGGGGAAGTGATTGGTGATGAGGATGGAATGCGATATGGCTGCAAGATGCAAAAAAATTGGTGTTTTGTACTGTAAAAGTCTGCAAACAGTCAGGATGTCCGCGAACAGTCCTGTGAAGTTCGCGGACACCTCTGCATTACAGGGTTGGTGAAAAGCAGTTCTTGTATGGCTTATAACTTTGGCGCCACTTATTGAAACTGCATAATGTTTTGCAGTTATATTCATGACCTAATTCCAAATGAGTCTGCAGAGTTTGGTGGTATTTTGTCAAGAGGGGGCAGAATTAGAGAGGGGGTCCCATAATAATGTAAAGGCTTATAAATGAGGTGCCATTTGATGAATCTACACTTAATTTGGCAAACTGATAATAGATCTAGATATACATGTTTTTGCAAGGTTTGGTGGGATTTTGTCAAAAGGGGGCAAAATTAGAGGCGGGGTCCCAAAATATTGTAAAGGCGTATAAATGTGGTGCAATTTGACAAATCTGCACAAATGTTTGTAAAAAGATGTTATATCTAGATATAAATGTTTTTTTTTTTTTTTAAGTGGGGGCTAAGTTATAGGACTATTGTATGTGCCTACATTTAACACTTTTGAAAAAATAAAACATTGGTGGATTTCCAGGAAACTAGTGTAAGGAGCATTGACAAGGAACTTAAAGCATGGTTTTGCAAATGTGCCCGTGTTTATTTTTTGGCAAGTGTAGCCTGTGGCCATGGGCAGTGGCTACATTGTCTGGGTCATGGAATACGGTCATGATCCGGAAAATCTGGTTACTGGCCATGGCCTCGAGGGGCAACACATGGGGTTAAAATGGCCATGTCCACCTGGGACCAGCTTTGTGGTAAAGTTATTCGAAAGTGGGATAGCTTTGAAAGCGAAGAAAAATGTGCTTGTGGTAATATGGTCATAGGGCTCTCTCCTCACCTTCTGCAGGCTGTCATGAAATGCAAAGAGGAGCCCTGTCTTCTAGCGCAAGTTTTGAGTAATGTTAAACATGTGATAACTAGCTAACAATTCAAGACTTACTACACTTGTGCTAGTACATATGAAGAAACACAATGCATACAAATCAGAAGCACATACAGGGAAACTAAAAACTAAAGTAAAGAAGAAAGAAACAGCATCATCAGAAAATGTTATTAACATTAAAGTTTATCTTCATGTATACAAATGAATTGTGTGTTTGAGGACTGATTATTTCCCCATGTATGTGCACCATTAGCTGAGACTAAGGGCCTCATTAGAAGTGAGGCAGAACGGCACCCGCTAAAGGAGGCGGACCCGTTAAACCCGTTCTGCCTCATTACAAGCTCCCCTCGCGGGACCCGGTAAGTAAAGTCTGGTCAAACCAGGCGTGCTTACCGGGTCCTGCGAGGGGAGGAGGGAGCAAACAACGGGCCGCTCGTAATCGGCCCGTTGTTTGCTCCCTCCCCCATTCCCATTCAGCCCTATGGGGGCTGAAATAGGAATGGGGAAGGTCCGGGCTCGGGTTCCTGGAGGGAGGAATTACCGGGCCCTCCAATCTCGGAATGGCCCGGTAATTCCCCATTCTGGGAACCCGAACCCGATTTTGGCCAATAGCGGCATGGCTACCACCAAAATCGTAATGAGGCCCTAAACCTTAAGGAACGTACTTTAAGAACATATGATAAGGTTAACATCTAGATATATATCACCTTTTCAGTTTTAATATTCTGACTGTCAGTGAACCAGACCATCTGGCCTGTATATGTCAGTGAGCAAAAAGAAGTGGCCCAGCTATTTGATGTCATCAGTGATGTCATCAATGATATTTGTGATGTCATCTTTGATGCCCTGGGTGTTAGTCTTAGCAGTGCACGGTGGTGGCACCAATTATGGTTTCTTAGATTATCATAACTGGCAAATTTCTGAGGTTTTTCGGTTTTACTTGGAACCATAACATCCCTTTAACAACGTTTTATATATATATATATATATATATATTCAGTGAAAAAACTTTGTTAAAGGGACGTTATGGTTCCAAGTAAAACCGAAAAACCCTTGAAATTCGCCAGTTATGGTAAGCTAAGCAACCATAACTCGCGCCACCACCGTGCACTGCTAAGACTAACACCCAGGACATCAAAGATGACATCACAAATGTCATTGATGACATCACTGATGACATCACATGTCTGGCTCACTATTTTTTCTTTTGCTGACATATCTAGGCCACATGGTTTTCTTCAGTAACAGTCAGAAACTAAGAATGTTATTTTATTTGTAGACATATCCTTCTAGTAGGTTCTTACAGTAATTCCCTTAGAGTACAGTCACATCATATGAAACATATACATATGGGAAAACACAAGCTTGAAAGACAGCAATCCTTTTTGTGCATAAAGATAATCACTAGACTTATGAGCACTTTCTGATAGTTCTGTTGTTTTTTCATGGCTGTACTTTCCCTGTATATGGTCATATTTGTATACATTGTACTCACACTACTTTCCTTAGGGTCCAATCACATCAAGTGATACATATACATAGGGTAAATAGCAGCTTTCAAACAGAGCAATCATTTATTTGCATGAAACTAATCAGTTAAGTTATGAATTGTTTCTGCTACTACTTGTGCTTTTTTGCTAACTTCACTTTCCCTGTATATACCCATATTGGTATGTGTTCTTGTGTCTTTGTGTTTTGTCTATAGTAATGCAATTATGTAATACATGGGTTTTATTAGCTACTTATTACATATTTCACAGTACACAAAAATCTATTAAGAAAACAATTATCATTTCATTATTCAACATATTAACATTACGAATATCATACGTTCATCTTGTACGCTGCACACAATGTTATGTTTCTGTATGAGTAGCTTAGTATACTAGATAGAACCCCATAATAGGATGCTATTTATATCAATGCATCGTTCAATGCACTTATTAGGGTATATTTCTTGCAATGATTCTTGACACTTTTTTCGCAACATAATAAGAATCCCTTCTACACATATTCCATGAGAAGTACATACACATGTGATGTCATCAGTGATGTCATCAATGACATTTGTGATGTCATCTTTGATGTCCTGGGTGTTAGTGTTAGCAGTGCACGGTGGCGCGAGTTATGGTTGCTTATGTTACCATAACTGGCGAATTTCAAGGGTTTTTCGGTTTTACTTGGAACCATAAAGTCCCTTTAACAAAGTTTTTTCACTGAATTTCATAGGTTTTTAGTAGCACAACTTAACCATAATATCCCTGACATGTAACATAGAACATACTAACCCCCTCGTAGTGATTTTCATGTCCGCGGACTACCGCCATGTCCGCGGACACATCGAAAATCTGAGCGTGGTGCATGTAAATTTAAATAGTGTGCCCCATTTCCCCTTTGAAGTTGGCTCTGAAAAGAGCCGTTTTTTTTTTTTTTACAGATGCTTGACAGACACCTGTTATTTTATATTTTTTTTCTTGTTTTTTTTTCTTACTTTACTCCTAAAATCTTCACATAACCTTCTCCAAAGCAACCCTTACATTCCAAAATAGAAAGGCATTTCCGGTAAAAGATAAACAAATGCCATCTTCTTTAAAATTAACAGCATTACTGGCATCAATATTCTCATTGTTACAGAAGAACATACCAGCTCTAAGTATGAAGGCACACATGCCTTGGTTGATGACACACCTAGCAATGTTTTGCTGAGGACAAAAAACTGAACTATTGTCCCATATTGCCCTAGGTAGTAATCCAGAAAAAATTACTTTCGCATTTGGAAGGATCTTCACTACGGCTTGAACCAAGCGTTCCAAATCAGCCAACAAAGTAGGGGCACTGACGTTGCACAAATGGAATGCACCATAGTGCAAAACTACCACATGCGGACTGTTCATCGTGGCCATATCCGCACAAACTTGTACAATTCCCTGTACATTGCAATCAGGCACAGTGCTCCACACCACCTCCACTCCTTTCACATCAAAGTTCTTTGCAACATGCCTGCATTCAGCGTACTGCTGTAAACCATGCACAAACATATCTCCGAGCACCAACACCCTGACTTTCTCCACTTCTGCCATCTTCACCACACACAGTCTCTTTCAACACAAATCCACAACCTCGACATCTGATTGGCTGATCCGTACAGTCTTCTTTCCATGTTGGATTTCCTGGAAAAACCCGGATTTACCACGCCCTGTCCACGAACAGCCGCGGTGTCCGCGGATGGCGTCCACTTTACTCTCTGTACCATTCCCTCATTGCATACAGCTAAGCAATCACACAATACGAATAACGTCCTCAGAACACCCCCATTTTGTGAATTTTCGAACATTTCAGGACAATTATCATTTCATTATTCTACATATTAACATTATAAATATTATACTTTTATCTTGTACTCTGCACACAATGCTATCTTTCTCCATTAGTAGCTCAGTATACTACATAGAATCCCATAATACAATGCTATTTATTGATATAAATGCATCGTTCAAAGCACTAATAACGGTATGATATTTATTGCAATATCCTTGACACTTTTTTCGGAACATTATAATAAAAATCCCTAGTACACAAATTCCATGAAAAGTACATACACATGTGATGTCATCAGTGATTTCATCAATGACATTTGCGATGTCATCTATGATGTCCTGGGTGTTAGTCTTAGCAGTGCATGGTGTTGGCGCGAGTTATTTTTCATAGCTTACCATAACTTGCTATTTTCAGGGGTCTTTCGGCTGTACTTAGAACCATAACGTCCTTTAAACAAACTTTTTTTAATATCACATAAACAATATACAAACATGGCGTGCAAAAACCAACTTCTACAGATGGCTTTACACAGAATGTTGCAAAGTAAGAATTTATGCTCGTTCACAGTGAAGGTCAGCTGCTTCCATTTTTTTCTCGGGCCCCGGAGAGGCTCACGAAGCAGACTATAAGGTTGTATTGTGTTTTGACCTTGACAGACACGTGATGAAAGACTTCTCTTGAAGGAGTGTTGCTAAAACGTAAGAGAAGATAAAGATGAAATTTCTGAAACGAAACCACTTTTACATATTATATCACTATGCGAAAGATCGTTGGCACACGCGGAGTCGTATTTTGGGACTGCACCACTCGTAGACAATGGAAATTGCAATTGTACTGTAAGTAACCCTTTAGATTACTTTATACCAAATATAATTACAATAGCGTAGCATTAAAGACCGCTGAAGTTGAACTTGTTCGTTGAAAGTGGCATAATGTTTTGTACCGCACACTATCACCGCCGAATTGATCCCCTGTCGTTTAGAGGGCTCTGAAAAAGGCAGACGACACAGAGTGGGTTAATATAAATAATTTAACCGGTCTATAGGCGGTCAAGCGCTCTACTCGCTGTGCCACTTCACTGTAGCCTGTCAAGTGGCACAGCGAGTACAGCACTCGCTTTGACATCCATGCACAGCTTGCTAACGCAAGTTCGAATCCCGGCAAGGCGAAACTCAGCCTTTCATCCTTCCGTGGTCGATAAATGAGCACCACACACTGTGGTTAATAATAAGCACCGCTTACATACCTCACAGTTCTTAGCCCTATATGAATGGGAAAATATTATTATTTTATTATTAACATACTCTGTTGCACTATCTTCGATAGCAAATAGGTTCACGCCCTAATAAATAAAATGATGATTTTTAATGAAGATCGGCTGGTGAGACTAATTTATGTTTTTTAAAACAGGTACGTGGCCCCATTTTGTCTATGTCATGATTTACAGACTCCAGCGGATGGGGTCTTCAACTGCCAGGTGCAAGTCCAAATATGCAACTTCATGACCCTCACCATTTTATGGGACAATCGCCAAGGACCAATATGCCCTTACGCAGTACTAGTGGCTACAAACAACATACCAACCAATACGGTGGTCTAATGGCTCGTTGTTGGAGCAACCTTCCGATTATCAGAGAGACCATTTACTGCTTTTATCATAAACCAACAGCCTATCTACCGCAAAGGAACAACGCGTGGCTCCAAATAAACTTTTGCTGATCGACAGCAGAGACAATAGCAAATCGCTGAATATTCATTAAACATTTCATGTGAAATAAATGTACTTTACCAAATGTACAATCCTGCTGTTTACTTTTAAACCACAGTTTCATATTCCGAATTGTGGCGCACTGAGTTGTAACCTGATCTAACACTCTCTGTACCGCAAAGGAACATCGCGTGTCTCAACATGATCTTTTGCGGATCGACAACAAAGACAAATGCAAATTTCTGAATATTCTCTAAACATTTGATGTCAAATAAATGTACTTTACAACATTTACAATCTTGCTCTTTGCTTTTAAATCACAGTTTCATATTCTGAATTGTGGCGCGCTGTGTTGTGACATAATGTGTGTTGTCTTCCGGGTTCTGTGTAAAGTCGCGTAGTACTGGAGACGACTGGGCGCGTTTCATTATGCACCCTGTAACGTCACAGAGAAAGGCGGGGAATATGAATGCTTTGATAATATCAGGCTCAGGGGCGGGAGATAAGTGTCGCAAAAGCAAGTCAGCCAGGTCAATAGCGCCAGTCATAGGATTATCACATAATGTTGATGCACACCAGCCGGATTTATCGTTTCTTTAGTGGACAAAAAGTCGGTTGACGCCCCTAGGAAATTGTACTATTAGCGAACAAAAGGAGTGCTCTTAAAACACTTTCACCCTGACAACGAACAATACAAACAACGTTCTCAGAACACCCCCATTTTGTGTAATTGCAACCATTTCGGGACACTGCGAGTGTTCTTAGAACACATTCAACTAGACAGATTACAATACGGACAGCGTCCTGAGGACACCCCCAGTTTGTGTATTTACGAACAATTAAGTACACCGCGAGTGTTCATAGCTCATTTTTACCTTTCTTGCGAACAAAAATGACACATACTCCGTTAAACACCCCACCATTTAGTTTATTTACAAAATGTCAGAACAGCCGTGTTCTCCGTGGACAAATTGAACGCAACAAAAAGGTCTAGCACATAAAAAAACAAAGCATTGAACCTATCTCATACTCCCCAACCCTCCCCAAACACTCTTACACACCAACACACGGCACTAAATACAATTTTTTATCCACGTTTCACTGCGCTGTACGCGGTCGACTGCGAATACAAGATGGCGGGCGCCACAGAAAATCTGACGCGCTCCACTCCCCTCGCCGTCCAATCAGCGAACACGTCGCATGACGCAAGCCCATGGGCCAATCGGGGTGCTGTCCGCGGAGCGAACAGGGAAGTCCGTCCGCGAAGCGAATGCAGATATCACTAATTTTTTTGCCTTACATTTTGGTCATTTTTTAAAAAACTACTGGACAGATTTACACCAAATTTACAAAAGCACGCTTTTGGGACCAGGCCGCCGCTCCGTCCAGCGGTTCGGGCTGTAGCCGTGCGCAAAGTTTTTTCCCATTCAGTCTATGGGAAAAAAAAAAGTTTTGGGACCCCCCCTATAACTTTTCCTCCTCTGGACGAATCCTCACCAAACTTTGCAAAATAATTCAGAGTGACCCAACTACTTTTTTTGCAACGTTTGGTGAGGATCCGTCCAGGGAGAGCGAAGTTATAAGCCACCCAAAAAGTTATAAGCCACCCAAAAAGTGCTCTTCCTATGGAAACAGCAACTTAACCATAACTACATGGCCACTACCGAGCAGAGAATATGCAAGATGAGAAGATGACGTACTATGGGTAGTGAAGCAGGGGGACAAAAGGCAACTAATAACAAAAAGGTTTGTAAAAAGTATATGTACTTGAGCAAAAAGGAATGAATAGTGACCTGTTTTTGGACCAGTCCAGAGTTACTAATCAATAATATCTTTTGCTGGTCTTAGTGATGGCTAAACAGGCTTCTAAATGCTGTTTGTTTGGTTCATAGTAGCTCAAGTGTGGAATTTGCGTTGCTCTAGACAGGAAGCAGCAGTGAACAGGGGTTGCACAGGTGTTGGTTGCGGTTCAATGTGATGCTTGAAGAAGAGCGGATCGTGAGGGCCACTAGGGTCAGTATGACTGCGAAGATGCTGGTGACTGGATATTGCAGTCTATGCAATCGGTTTAATGAGGTGCTTGAGGAAGTGTGGATCGTAAGGGCTAAAATGTTTTTTTCGATTGTGAAAATGCTGTATATTGGATACACATATTGGGAAGACTGGCTCTATACAGAATTTGATTGTCCCAGTTTAATGGTCTACCAGGGTTGGGGCGGCTGGCGATGAAGATTGGCAGCGAAGATGGTGGTGGTCCGGACAGTGTTTAGAAGGTGGCAGATGCAACGTGGAGCTTGGAGTTTGAGCCGAAGCAATGAAGCACTCAGCTAACATGGTGAATGTACTTCAGCTGTTTGAAGCTCGGGAGGGTGCAAAGGCAGCTTTGGAGGGTATGGATGGTTCAGGGCCATCCAACAGGCTTGAATCAAGCTTTGCTGTTGTACGATGGAAGGAAATATGGGAATTCTGGCTTCTTAGCTCTCAGATGATGTGAGTCCCTCTCATGGATCTCAGGGACAATTGTTGTCCTTATTCTCATGTGCCTAACTGCATGGGAGGCTGGTGCATACTTCCCGCAGTTCTTTACCATAATGATGTTCTCAGCATCAGAGTGGCTGGCAGAGTTGCAGGTATTGTTCCAGAAGCAGGTCACCACCAATGTGCATTGGGGATGGTTAGGGAGCAGAGCTTGCCCGTGCCTTGGATACTCAGGCTACACCTCACTGGTGGAGGGCATTAGAAAGTCAAATCTCCAAATAGAAAATCGACATAGTCCTTCCTTAGGCCATTGTTAAAAAGTGCATATCAAGCTGGAGTGGAAGACCTCTTGCTTTAAAGGCAAGGATCAAAGGTGAATGATCAAATTCAAGCCTACCTTAATGGTCCAATCCCTGTCCTTGGAGTAAATGCACTTTGCCTCAGGACATCACATGCAAAGTGCATTTCGCTACAGGAAGATGGTGCGGGGGGGGGGGAATTACGATAGATGCAGAGAGAAACAAGATGCCAGAATTTTCCTCCAGCTGTAATGAGCTCCCTCTGTCATCACTAACCCCACTGTTTCCATTCAGAATAGAATCTAAAGGCCCTTTTGAAATGCAACATGCTGGTGTGAGGCTGCTCCTTCTGTAAATAGCGTGCCATTTGATTCCTGTTTCGAGGAGAGCTTCCTTTGGAGTGGCAGTTTCTCTTTGGCTGGTGTTACTGTCCCTCACAAAGGAACAATACATTGGCCACCCACAAGGCTAAAGTCTTTCTGGCAGCAGCAGCAAGAACAGCCTGCCTCTGGGGAATACACACAACCCTTCTACAGCTGAGCTGGGATCACAGGGATGGCACATTTCTGATATCAAGTGGATCTGGCAGTAATAATGATCATAAATACCATCCACCATACCCTAACACAGGTGTGGCTTATGTTTAAAGTTTAACGTGCCACCAGGAGAATTACCTCATAATGTTGGCTTTTTGGAACATAGTACAAATCTTAAATGCAGCTCCTGTGATGCAATGACTGTCACTGCAGCTGTCAAGAGGGCATGTGTGCCCTGGACCTGCTCTGTGACACTGATAGCTGGGCTGCAGCTGTCATGAGGGCACATGTGCCCTGAACCTGCTCTGTGCCACAGGATAGCTGGGCTTCAACTGTCAAGAGGGCACATGTGCCCTGGACCTGCTCTGTGCCACAGGATAGCTGGGCTTCAGATTAAGACACTGATTCAGTAAGGTCCAGGCGTGTACTATGCTATTGTCATGGAGTGTTTTGGACAGGGTGGTCTAGTCAGCAGACCACCCTCAATACGAGAGAATTACCTGATTCATTATATGTTTAAATACAAATAAAATATATATATATTTTTTTAATCCAGGCCTTCTACACCATTGCCTGGTGGCAATCCTTCACAGTTATGGGATTTAATGACTCTACATACTACCAAAACTAAAAGTGATGCATTGAAGATTTCAAATGAATAATCACCAATGTTACATATCGCCCATTTGTGGCAGAACCAAAGCTGTAATGCGGCAGACAGACTAAACATCTGGGGAATGAACGGCTACACAGATAATTGACAGTAGTCAGGTTAATTCAAAGCCTTGCATCCATCACTTTTGTAGTGCAAAAGTGCCTCCCAAATTAAATAAGCTGCCCTATTACATGGTATTATGTGTTTTATGTCACTCTTCTTCCCCTCCAGAACTACTTTTCTCATATATCAAACATGTTTCACCTATAACCATAAAAGTAAACCCAAAGTATTAATGATTTAAATATAATGTGTAAGGTACCTTAGATGGTTAATTTACCTACTGCAGTCATCTGTGTGCCACCTAAGGGTCACATGTTTGTATCCTGATATGCCAGTACATCATTTAATACTTCTGATGTTGATAAAATAAGGAGCATTGAGTTGGCGTATGCCCTCCTGTCTGGGACCTGCTGTGAAAGCATAGTTCTGTACCCAGGTAAATTAGTCTCATAGTTTTCAAATGTATTCACTTTTCACTGTTATATTTAGAGCTGCACTATCAGTTGTTCTGGGTAAATAATTAATGCTTTTCAAGGTCTAACTTTTTAGCTCACATCATTTTGTACTCTTATACAGTGTTTGTACTTTTATTTTATCTGCATAAACACGGAACAAGAATACAATCCGACTCGCAGGACATTTCAGCCTGAGAAGTCTTGATCAAGTCCTCTGCTCTTGGTCAGTTTTTTCAAAAAGCAATGCTTCGTGTTGCTGTGCATTAGGTGAATAGAAGTTGCACTCTTACAAAAGCTATATATACAATAAGTTACATTCACTCATGTTTTTTTCAGTGTTAGAAAATGATTTTACTTTGTAACTTAGTCTATTTCTTTAGATAATTAGGAACTGTAAGCATCTGTTCGACACATATCTGACATGAACACATATGTGGTGCTTTTGTAATTTCACCATAAACCTGTTTCCCAGAAAAGGTTTCTTAATTCCTAAACACATCAAAGCAGGACAGAGGTTCTCATTACGAGTGCGGCGGTAAGGGGTTAACGGCACCGGTAAGAATGCCGGTGCCGTTAACCCCTTACCGCCGCATTCTGAGGTCCCTTAGCGGGTCCCACTAAGGCTGGTGGTTTAAGGGAGCCGCTAAGGGACCAGGGAGCTAATAACGGGCCCGTTACTAGCTCCTTCCCCATTCCCATTGAACCCTATGAGGGCTCGAATGGGAATGGGGAATGGTTTTCAGAATGGGGACTTACCGGGTCCTCCAAGGTTGGAATGACCCGGTAAATCCCCATTCTGAGAACCCAGACCCGGACACGAGTTTGGATGCAGCCATGGCGCTCATAGTGCCATGACTGCCTCCAAACTCGTAATGACCCCCAGAGATTTGTTTCTGCCAAATATGTGTCACTTGTGAATAAAACTATGAAAGCTGCAATGCTGTGAATATTCTAAATGCTACATGTACAATAAATGTGTCCTCCCTTTTTACATGCCACACTTCACATAGAGGATATTGCAATAATCTGTCTCCACCCTCTACCAACAAAACACACACAAAAATCTAATTGCACACTACGGAATTTGATTCAAGCAAGTACCACCTTTAGACGCACATATTTCTTGGACATATTTGGAATACCTTAGTTTAAGTTAAATACATACACCTATAAATACATACATACATGCATAAATAATAAAATAAGCCCTTTAGCTATTACCGTAAACATATTTCACTTTAGGTAACACTGTGTGACTGCAATTGGGGTGATAATTATCCCTCCATCACACAACTGATTGCCCTACAAAAGTTCAAAGATGTCTTAGAAACTTTTGCAAGCATAATTTATGTACACTTTCATGCTTTAGAGGTAAGTGTTGTGTGTGAGCTGTCAAACTGAATGAAAATTATGTAAATATCGAGGCTATTTTGAGTGAGAAGGGATATAAGGTGCATACCTCTTTTTGAAGAAGAGGAAATATGTTTGAAAACTGTTTCTGTAAATTTTGTTTTCCACCTGTCTGCCATGGGGTACGTTTACACCAGTGTAAGCTCATGCCACTTCTACACATCTGACCAACAAAATTTGGCATAAGTGGGATGTTTCGGAAAAATCAGCTTTCATTTCTATGTCTTTTTCATCCACTGTATGTTACACCTGATTCTTTATTAGCAACTGGGAAGGAGGAGCCAACCAATCACGATGCACGGAATACAGGCTGAGTCCCACATTCTCGGACCGTGCTCTCAACAGCTTAATTTCAGTGTTTGCTAATGGATTCCTATGGAATCTACCTGCTGTTTAGCAGGTGATAATTCTAGGCAGATTCAATAGGAATCCAATTCTCTAACACCTGCCGAAAAATATCACAAAGGCATGAAACAAAGTAATCACATATGAAAGAATGAAAGCGTAGCATAGAGGTTACATCCGTTGGGCGCCCCTCCTCCCGAATGTGAGAACACAAATGGGCTCTAGTGGAAAATGTAGGTGTCAAAGCACTGAACTTTGCTTTCACGCCTCTGTTTCCCACACCACCTAATTGAAAAATTATCCCCAAAGAGTGATGCCAGAGATGGTTTCTGAAATACTCTGGAATTCTTTTCTTTGCTCGTATTATGAGAGAAATTGATGAGATTATGGGACAGCGAGGCAACATTTAATACAGGGATTAGCAGCGTGGATTGATGGATTGGAGAATAGCGCTGTGTTTGTGTGCCAGGTGGTTTACATAGAAAAGAGAGAGGTCGGTCAAGGGATCTATTTTATTAATTTGTCAGGACGACAATGAATAGAAGTGTCCCGTGAGAATGAGGAAAGCAGCATACAACAATAACATATGAAATAACTTTGTAGTTTGTATTTTACACGGATACTATTGCCTTCTTATTTTTTTATTTGTTTTGCATGGTTGCTTGATTATTTCATAGGTGTGTTAGGCCTCTAGTGGGAAGAAACTGAGTGTAATCCCGAGGAATACATAGATAGTCAAAGACAATGGGGAGGTGGTAGCTGGCTGAAACACCTTAGGGGAGTAGTGCCTAACCTCTGAAACAGCTATACATGTAATCGTGCCATTTGATTTGCCAAATGTTGATATTGGATAGTTTTGACTTTGACATCATTATCCCTCCTCCTGGCTGTTTTTTTAGAACATTGTGGGCCTCATTACACGAAAGGCGGTAAACCATGGTGCTAGTAGCACCATGGTTGCCGCCGGTACCATACCGGTACCACCATGGAGAAAAGGGGAATTACCACCCCATTCCAAGGTTAGTGGGGCGGTAATTCCCCCTTTCTCCATGGCCCTTCCCCAGTCCCATTTTTGCACCATAGGGCATAATGGGAATGGGGAATTGCGGTACCGTAATTAGCACCAAGATCCCTTTGCGGGACCCAACTTTAACGGCTGGTCTACACCAGGCGTTAAGGTCGGGTCCCGCAAAGGGACCTCGTAGTAAGGCGGTAAGGGTTAATGGTCACCGGTACCCTTACCGGTGACCGTTAACCCTTACCGCCTTCCGTGTAATGATGCCCTGAGATTGAGCACTTCTACGATTCACGGTACTTGCCTGGTTCAGTAAAAGTAGGTCGGAGGGTAACATTTAGGGCGATAGATTGAATTGGAACTGAAGGTGGGTTGTGTGCTACATCATTTGTCACCCATATCAAATAATTCCAGCTTATAGCAGAAACACCTTCAGCCTCATTTTAAATTGTCTGGAGTGGGAAGTGAAAACGTAAAGTGAGATGGTATGATTTTTTAGAACTCTTTAGATTTCCTTTCTGGCCCTCATTCCCTGAGGCAACAAGGAACGGATTGGAACAGAGTGGAGATAAAAACATTTTAGAGGATTCAGTCCCTCGTAGGGCTTTGCAACTGAATAGAAATAATATGGTTAACGTGAATCCCTTGAAGGCCTCAGAGGCCGCATTAACCCTATCTATTCAAACAAAAATCTGGCATGGCTCTTGCACAGAAGATGAGAAGTGAGACACATATGGTCTACCAACTGTATTGATGTTCAGGCAGTTCTCATAATATTTAGTGTAGGAGTTGTATTGCAATACAATGAATAGTGTTTGATCATACTTCCCTTGTCACAACATATCATTTTGCCAAGTTCTCGTTCTCTCTCACTGATCACTTTTGTGGTCAGTTTGTTTCTCCTTGTGAGAGAGGGTATGCCCAGACGTGGGTCCCTTGCTCGCTGCGCCACAGGGAACCAGGCTGCACCTCACTGAGGAGGTCCAACAAGGCCGAAACATGTCTGGGGTTGCTTGGTTTTCTGTGCAGAGGGGACCTGGCCTAGCAGTTCGGGCTGGGCTGCTACCTTCGGTGGCGGCAGCTGCTGACTGATTTGCACATGGCTTGTCTCCTTTTGCAATGGCGCAGACGGGCTAAAAAACGGTGGTGTGGAAGGTTGCCCAGAGCAATTGCCTGTGGTTTAGATTCATTCGAAACCTTCCACCCATCACTTTTGTGGTCACGCAATTTAAGATGGCCATTTTGTTTTCCTAAACTAGCACATATGAAGATTTTAAGGAATAATGTCTTGATGTTCATCATTGAGAATCATAGATTGTTTGCCTGTTTAAATCAAAATAATTGAATAATTTCTGCTATAAGCACAACACACACAAATTTGAACATAAGGAACACATAAGTGTGAACATAAGTCAACCTAAATTGTTTGGCTCATCCTTTGAGCTTGTGAAAATGTGTAGGGGACGGGAGTCCCTCCATTAGAAACGTATTTTGTTTGCACCCCCTTTATTGTCCTCATACCGCATCAAGTGTATGACAGACATTATGCACTTAGACAGCCATATCGAATGTACCCAGGATGATGCATGGACGTATGTCAGTATGCCCCCGTGGACATCATGGAAGTGCATTACATGAAATCAGATGAGGGCAGTGTGATGTTACAAAAAAGATATATGAACCTATGCTTTTACTTTTTCGTTATTCATTAGTTCACAAAGAATACTAGAGATTTTGTTGGTGTTAAAAAAGAGAAAAAGTTTACTTTTTTCTTATTCTTTTTTGTCAAAAAATAAGTTGGAAATAGTAACCAATTCATTTACAAAAGCTTATTTGTTCACACAAAAGGAAACATTCAATTTAAAATGCTGCACTCCCCAATATCCAGAATTGCATTAATCACAAGGATCTTTGGGGGACAAAGATTGTTTGTCATATAGACATAAGGTTGTTCAATCTCTTGAGGCTTGCTCTACGCGTTTCGGGAAAGAATTCCCTTCACCAGGAGCTGTCTAAATTAGCGATATATGGATCAGATCCGCTGACTCATTTCCCTGCTCTGTTCATGGACGGGCCTCTAATCGGTCCAGGGGCCGATGTGAGGTCTGCAGACATCGGACAGGCCTGCTGATTGGATGGCGATGAGCGTGAGGTGCATCTTATTTTTTGGAAACACCCAGCATGTTGGATCCGCGGACAGCCGCAGCTGGCCGCGAACAGCACAGTGTGGAAAAAGTCTGGAAAACACATGTTAGGTCATATGGTGGTGGAAAGAAGGGCTGAGAAGAGTAGAAAAAAAGATGATACAGGCTGTTTTTGTAGGTTGAAAAAGGCTGGGCATGTGTCTTATCTGTCCGCAGATACCACAGTAGTTTGTGGACAGCGCCGTGAAGGGATCTATTGAAAAAGACATTCAAGGTTATTTGATGGCTGGAAGAGAGTGAAGAAATGGTAGAGAAATGGGATGAAGGTAAGGTGGAGCTGTTTTTATAGGTGAAAAAGGGTTTTGAACTGCTGCCGAGTCTGCAGCCAATTTTGGTGTCCATAGACATCATTTCAATTGCAGGGGTGTCAGTGTGAGTTGTATTACTTGATGGTGTATGGTATGTAGTTCTTATATAGTTAATTGCATTGTGGTGGTTGAGGCCAGTGGTCTCAGCCTCAGCAGTAACATCTGTATAGCAAGTTGTAGAAGAGGGACCAAGTACCCCCACCTCAACTGCCCCCCCTTTTGACTGTATGTTGGAAACCAGAGTATGCGACATACAAGAAGCAGTTGAAATTACAAAGGCCAAAAGGAATCCTAGAGGCAAGATTCCCATTGAGGAAACCATAGCTGCATACAAGGAAATATGATGATTGTTTAAGTAAGATTCCTGAAGAACCAAAGCAAATAAATGGTAAGGAAGAATGGTGACGTCACCAACCATCACCAAAGTAAACGTCACACAGAGCTGAACTGATGTACCGAGAAGAGAAGCTGAGCCCAGAGAATGCATATATTCTATAAGGCATCAAGAAAGTATCAAGGATAAGTGAGATCTTGGGATCAAGGTGAAGAAGCTTATGCCACAGAAACAGATGAAGACGTCAAGCTGCATTACCCGTGTACAGATGCAAAGGAAACGCAAGCAGACAAAGTCATCTTGAGGCTAGCTTTATAGTGAATAGATTGCTGCAAGCAACAATATACATATATGTGCATATGGACAGGTAAAGGATGGATGTTTCCACTACGCATTATAGCAGTACTGGACTTTAGCAAGAATAATGAGTCGAGAATGGAGGATGTTACTCCACTTGTGCATCTCTGCAAGCAATTGCCAAAACATGCACCCAAGCTTGGACACTATAGCGTGGAATGTGTTAAAGGAACTGCGGATAAAATGTTCATGCTGTGGCCGCAAAGAGGATCACTATTGAAGGAAGTCCTGCAACATATGATGACATATTTGCATGCAGAATATACAGTAAAAAAGCCAGACAAGCGACTGGCAAGCTTAGAGCTTTGGAAAATGTACCAGGAGGAACGAGATGAGCCACCTCCTGTAGATTGGATACTTAAAGTATGCAAAGAGGGAGGTGAGGAGCCTTCTGCTCCGCCCACCCTAGCTGAAATAGATTAAAAAAAATAAGAAAGACGATGGGTTATACCCATTTAGGTGGCTTAAGGCAGCGACAGGATATAGCAACCCGGCACATGAGTCACCTACGCAAACATGTGATGAGGGTCCAGAGAAAAATATTGAGAGCAATGTAAACTCTAAGGTCCCGAGGGACAAAGAGAGTCGTGATAAAGAGAGAAGTGATTGAGCAAGCACATCTATAGATATCGGAAGAGAAATAAAGAGATGGAAGGGAGAAAGAGATAAAGCTGATGAGTTAGCACTTCTACAGAACGAATGAATGGGTTGTCAGATTTTGCTTAAACTCGATGGTTAAGGCATCAAGGATGTTAGGCAAAGGGAAGATCAAGATGAGCAATAAAAAAGATAAAGAAGGAGAGGAACGATTGAAGGACGAAGATGCAAAAAAGAAGGATAGACACAGACGAGAGCAGTTGTATCAACAAGAGCAATTAAGGAAACAAGAGAAAGCAGAAGAGCAAAGAAAACGTGATATCAGACAAAGAGCAATTGATGAGCAGGAAATGCTAGAACGAAAAAGAATAGAAGAAGATGGAACAGAAGTTAAGCAACAAAAGAATACAAAGAGGAAATGATGAGTAGATACACAGGGCAAACGCGAGAAGGAATATGAAGAAGAAAGAGGAACACAGGTTAAGAGACGAAGCAAAGAAGCAGAGATAATTTGATGATGATATAGAACGTAAAAGATGACAGAGAGCATATGATCTCTTACACTTGGAGAAAGAGATAAGGGATCCCCAACCAGAAGTAGCATGTGAGGACATATAGGAATTCTTGAGGCTAGCTTTATAGTGAATAGATTGCGGCAAGCAACAATATATATATGTTCATATGGACAGGTAAAGGATGGATGTTTCCACTATGCATTATAGCAGTGCTGGACTTTAGCAAGAAGGCAGAGAAAGCCTAATTTCCAGACTGTCACAGTTGAAAAGCAAATTGAATTACAAAGTGAAACTCAACAGACAAGGCTGGATGAGCCAAAGAGGCCAATCCTTATCAAACTGGAGTAAACTGACATTGGATTCAAATCATGTTAAAGAACAGAACTCCTGTTCAGAAGTCATGAACAAAACAAGGAAGATGTCAGAGGTCTGTTAAAATATAGTATTAAAAAGGACAAGAAGCTCGATTCCATGGTCTCCAGTCACATGAAGGATGAAGTTCGATGGACGAGATGGTCACACCTATGCACAAGGGCAGAGCGTGCTTTCACTCCCTGAATTTCTCAGAGTTAAGAACACTCTCAAGGCCTAGCTTCAAAGCGTAATTGACAGTTTAGCACTGAGGTGATGATGGATTGATATGCTAATTGTTTGGAAGCAATGGTAAAAACAAGCTTACCACCATCTGGATGGCCAGCCTGCATGCTGCTAGACATAGGTGGAAAAGTACTGACGGAGGTTAGAGTGCCAACCAATTGTAGAGGACCGCGTAATTAAGGGTCCTATAGTTGTGTAAACCAATGGGACGTTGTGTATTTAATGACATTCATAGTGGTCATTTTTAGGGGAGGGCTTAGTTGCCCCACCTGATGTTAAGTAATCAATCACATATTCGCACATTTGTAGACTAATATTCTTAGATGTTCACTCAGAGTCAATCACCCATACTCTTAGGTTTGTGTAGTTTGCCACATAGGATGATGTTAGTAAACACGTAGGTTAACGTCATTGATGATGAGTTTTGTGCATAAAATCTCTGTTTTTTCTAGAATGCATTGAGTAGGAGGATCAAGTGAATTCGTTGATGTTCGTTATACTCCCGGTTTTAGATAATTGATATTAAAACAGTTTTCTTTTTACCAACTATCTGAGTTATTTTGAATATTGACCTATGAATAAAAATATGCATCCCTGTTCATATCTTGGGTAATTGCTATGCATCTTAAAGGGCTGGGTTATCCAGTTCCCTTTGTAGCAGATAGGATGGTTCAGATACATTGACATAAGTAAACTTTAGAGTCCCAGCAATTTCGAACAACCTTCGCCATTCAGCTGAAAGCATGTGAAGCTCCCTGTAGATAGTGGTTAGTATAATTTGAAAAAGATTGCAAGCGCAGTGTGATGGGTCCACTGGTTTCCACAGAATTCCCTCCCACATCTACGATAAGCTTGTCGAACAGAAGGTTGAAGAGGCAGTAAAAGGAGCTTAATAGAGGTATCGTGGGAGAGACCCAGATAATAGAATATGCCCTGGCCTACGGTTTAAAGAACGTATCAGAAGAGATTCGAACCTAGAGTCCTGTAGCGGATGACATAGAAGACAGATTTGATTAAAGACGGATCTAAAGAGGTTAATTTAAACTCTGTATGCAGTATATTAGAGGGCAAGACAGATCTTAGAGAAGACTGTAGAGAAGAATATGTGACCGGTCGAGTTTGTCTGTTTGTTTTATGTGATTATGAAAATGATGATATCATAAGTGGAAAAAAAACAAAAAACGAATTGATTGTTTTCAATTGAACTTGGTGGTTGTTTTTCAGCAAGATTAAAGTACAAAGTGTGATCAAAGGGATTGGAGCCTGCAACGAATGGTGCAAGCTCATATTTGTTATTTTTCTGAAATGTACTTTTTAAATCTGTGATTAAAGCAAGTGAGTGTTAAACAGGTTAAGAATAATGAGTCGAGAATGGAGGATGTTACTCCACTTGTGCATCTCTGCAAGCAATTGCCAAAACATGCACCCAAGCTTGGACAGTATAGCGTGGAATGGGTTAAAGGAACTGCGGATAAAATGTTCATGCTGTGGCCACAAAGAGGGCCACTATTGAAGGAAGTCCTGCAACATATGATGACATATTTGCATGCAGCATATACAGTAAAAAAGCCAGACAAGCGACTGGCAAGCTTAGAGCTTTGGAAAATGTACCAAGAGGAACGAGATGAGCCACCTCCTGTAGATTGGATACTTAAAGTATGCAAAGAGGGAGGTGAGGAACCCTCTGCTCCCCCCACCCGAGCTGAAATAGATGACAAAAATAAGAAAGACAATGGGGTATACCCATTGAGGGAGCTTAAGGCAGCGACATGATATAGCAACCCGGCACATGAGTCACCTACGTAAAGCAGTAACGAGTGTCCAGAGAAAAATATTGAGAGCTATGTAAACTCTAAGGTACCGAGGGACAAGGAGAGATGCGATAAAGAGAGAAGTGATCGAGCAAGCTCATATATAGATATCGGAAGAGAAATAAAGAGATGGAAGAGAGAAAGAGATAAAGCTGATGAGTTAGCACTTCTACAGAACGAATGGATGGGTTGTCAGATTTTGCTTAAACTCGTTGGTAAAAGCATCGAGGATGTTAGGCAAAGGGAAGATCAAGATGAGCAAGATAAAAAAGATAAAGAAAGAGAGGAAAGATTGAAGGACGAAGATGCGAAAAGGAAGGATAGACACAAACGAGAGCAGTTGTATCAACAAGAGCAATTAAGGAAACAAGAGAAAGCAGAAGATCAAAGAAAATGTGATAACAGACAAAGAGCAATTGATGAGCAGGAAAGGCTAGAAAGAAAAAGAATAGAACAAGATGGAACAGAAGTTAAGCAACAAAAGAATACAAAGAGGAAAGGATGAGTAGATACACAGGGCAAACGAGAGAAGGGATATGAAGAAGAAAGAGGAAGACAGGTTAAGAGAGGAAGCAAGGAAGCAGAGATAATGTGACGATGATATAGAACGTAAAAGATAACAGAGAGCATGTGATCTCGATCGCTTGGAGAAAGAGATAAGGGATCCCCAACCAGAAGTAGCATGGGAGGACATATAGGAATTCTTCCCAGAATACGAGTCATTACCCGGCCCGTCTAGAGTAAATCTAGAAGACAAGTTTGACTCTAGGAGCATTGGGGAAGCGATCGATAAAGTATACCATGAAATGAAAGCCCAGAAAGAATCAAAGGGGAAGGGATAAAATGATTGACTCAAGAGTACGCAGTTATGCGACACAGAGGGAGCCTCCTGCAGTATGAGGCAGAAGGAGTTGTCTTTAGATAGACTGACTCTGAACAAAGATGAAGAGGAGAGAAGTTCCACGAGGTGGGCACAAGAAATGTGAGACGAAGACAGAGACACCTTCTGTGGTTAGAAAGAGGGGATGCATGTGGTCCTGAGAGATTTTTTCAATGGATGCAGATTTAAACACATCAGAACCATTGACAGTCAGACTGACCTAAGTGGCAACTCCATGGTGTGAGGGGGGAGTCGCCACCATATGTCAGTAGATTAAGATCACTGCCAGGAAAAAGGCGGTGGACAGACACATGATGAGAAATGATAATGAGTTTGGGGCTTCACTGTTTCCCTTGCTAGAGAAAGGAGGGCCAGAACACAGTATATACCATGGCCCCAGATGGTAAACTTCAGAGTTTAAGTTCCTGCACTGGGAAATGGATACGTGAGTTAGAGAAAATGACGGGAGGAAACACATTAGCTATATGGGACATTAAGGGACACCTGATCACCATACTTGGTGAGAGAGCTGATGACATCTGGTCAAGGGCAGGATATGCTGGTGTTACTACAGTTAACAATGCTCACAATGGAGCATGGTTCAATAACTGTAGAGCGGCGGTCTGGAAAGCGCTTAGAGTACTGTATCCAGACACGTCCGATATGGGAGCTATAATGATGAAAAAGATGCAAGACGGGGATGATCCACTGGTTTACAGTCAAAATTATCAAGAGCAGTGGAGCTTGGAGACACGCAAATCTTGGGGAAAATCTGTTCCTTTGTTCTATCATATATTGTACCAAGGGCTGCCAGATTCTGTACAGAAGCAGTTCAAGAAGTTAGTGGGTATAGAAGCCAAACCGTGGTCGGAGATTCAGCTGAAATGGTATCAACATATGAAGGAAGAGGGAAGAAGTCTTCGAAGGAGGAATGCTTTGTGTGTGCACTCCTGCCTTACAGTATGGGAACATCCACAATCTGCATAGCTATCAAAATAGATGTCCAGACAGCTCATTGTCTTTCACACATAGCACTTTGCAAAACAAAAGGGAAGTTCATGGGCCGAGATGCCGACCTCAAATGGGCAACTGAATGGACAGATCCAGACGAAGAGGACTACAATTAAGATACAAAGACAAGAAACAGGGCCCACATGAAGAATCAGGTGATCAGATATGAGAAGCTGGAATGAAACGAGCTGGAATTAGACCAGAGGTAAACAAAAAACTGAAGAGTCCAGGAAAATCTGCAGAAGAAATTTGTAGATGGAAGAACAGAGGTGAAATGCAGATCTGGGGATCAGTGTTAACACCAGATGGATAGGAAGAAGGAGTGGTTCATTGCAGAGCCTGAATAGTCATTGGTTGTTACAAACCTGCCATTGACATCGTACTGAATAGCTTTAAGCCATTATGGCCAAGACTTGCTAAGCTACTGACTTGGGTCGAAGAGTGAGGAGGACCTTTGCAGATAGTTCCTCTGGAACGTTCAAAGCTGTGCTTCAGAAATAATGGCACATGAAAAGTTAGAGAGAATCAGAACTGTGGTTGAATCTGTGATGTACCTGCAATGATCAATGGAACAGCAGCGATCATGGATCATTATTGGGCTTGTGGATACAGGGCGTACATGAATCTACCCAAGGATCGTGGAGGACATGGTCATTAGTGAATGTCCATGTTCCAGGACTGATGATTCCAAAAAGCGACTTACACCTTGACAGTTTTCCAAAAACAGATGCTCCCCTCTGGAAGAAGAGCTCTGAGGAGCTGATGAAGAGGATGAACCAAGAGAACTATTTTTCAATAACATCTATCAAAGTTTTTGCACAATGTAAGAAGTCAGAAAAGAAAGCCATAGGGATGAAAAGCATTATCAATGTTGAACCAGGATGGAAAGCCAAAGACCTGACGGATGAAGAAATCAGAGAATTTGTAGTATTCAGTCACCAGAGGGGGTGAAGTTCCTGTATCCAAAGAATCATAAGAAGTATGTAGGAAGATGGATCTATTGCAGTTCAAATGGACAATGTATGCTCATGACATGGAACAGGTATGAGCATGTGATAACAGCAGGTTGGCTAAAGCGAGAGAACTATTTTTCAGCAAAATCTATCAATGCTTTTGATGCTATCAAATATCAACACAGGCTGTTTAGTCAAAACTCATCAGTATTCACCTTAATTGTCATGCCAAAAATCCAGGTTGGAGCAAATACCATATGGCTTCTGAATACCAGATGTGAATTGCTACAGACGATCAACACAACTATAAAGGGATTTGATGCAGTCAGAGAAGAGATGAGAGCCATACGACTGATGACTCTTCAAAACAGATATGTCTTGGATATGGAAACATCTATGGATGGAGGTGTTTATGCAAAAATTGGAGAATCGTGTTGCACATGTATACCTTCTCATGATGACGATAATGGAACCTTGACAGAGGCCATAGACATGCTGACGAAGCTCCATGGCCCGATGATAGACAAAGATGAAGACATTGCAGATGACAGTTGGTTTGTTTCACTCTTTTTCCTGGTTTCAACAATGGATGGCAGACATTTTCAAGTTCCTTGGAGCCCTGATAGTGATGATATTACTTAGATTTTATGTGATCAAGTTGGTAATCTCACAATGTAAGAAGACAGCAAAGAAAGCCAAGGGATGAAGATCATGATCGATGGTGAACCAGGATGGAAAGCCAAAGACCTGATGGATGAAGAAATCGGAGACTTTGTGAAGGCCAGTATTCATGCACCTGAGGGGACGAAGTTCCTGTATCCAAAGAATCATAAGAAGTATGTAGGAAGATGGATCTATTGTGGTCCAAATGGACAATGCATACTCATAACATGGAACAGGTATGAGCATGTGAAAACAGCAGGATGGCTAAAGGGTGTCATAAAGATATGGATCCCAAAGAAGCTTTTCTTCAGACCTGAATGCCTAGATTTGAAGGATGATGTGAGAGTTGTTGATGAATTGCCAAGAGGGGGGAGTGTAGAGGAGGAGCCAAGTGCCCCCACCTCAACCATTCCACCCCTATTATCTGTATGTTGGAAACCAGAGTATGCAACATACACAGAGCAGTTGTAACGACAAAGGCCAAAAGGAATCCAAGAGGCAAGATTCCCATTGAGGAAATCATACCTGCATATGAGGAAATATGATGGTTGTTTTAAATAAGATTCCTGAAGAAGCAGAGCAAATAAATGGTAAGGAACAATGGTGACGCCAACAACCATCACCAAAGTAAACGTCATGAGAGCTGTACTGATGCACCTAGAAGAGATGCAGAGCCCAGAAAATGCAGATATTCTATAAGGCATCAAGAAAGTATCAAGGATAAGTGACATATTGGGATCAAGGTGAAGAAGCTTATGCCACAGAAACAGTTGAAGACATCAAGCTATGTTACAGGTGTACAGATGCAAAAGACACACAAGCAGACAAAGTAAACTTGAGGCTAGCTTTATAGTGAATAGATTGTGACAAGCGCCAATTTATATATATATATATATACACACACACACATGTGGACAAGTAAAGGATGGATGTTTCCAGTACGCATTACAGCAGTGCTGGACTTTAGCAAGAATGCCGAGTAAGCCTCATTTCCAGAGTGTACATTTGAAAAGGAAATTGAATTACAAAGTGAAACTCAGCAGACAAGGCTGGATGAGCCAAAGAAGCCAAGGTCTTATCAAACTGGAGTAAACTGACATTGGATACAAATTCTGTGAAAGAACAGAACTCCTATTTAGAAGGCATGAATACAACAAGGAAAACATCAAAGGTCTATTAAAAATAGTATTAAAAAGCACTAGAAGCTCCATTCCATGGCCTCCAGTCACATGGAAGGATGAAGTTGGATGAACGAGATGGTCACACCTACGCATAAGGACAGAGCGTGAAAGCACTGAATTTCTCAGAGCTAAGAACACTCTCGAGGCCGAAGCTCAAAGCCTAATTTACCGTAGAGCACTGAGGTGATGATGGATTCATATGCTAATAGGTGGGAAGCAATTGTTAAATCGAGCTCACCAGCACCTGGATGGCAAGACTTACAGGGTAATTCATAGAATTTCGCAGAAAAGTGTCGCAAGCGGCTGGCGCAGAGTGTCCGCGTGCGATTGACTGCGCCAGGCACGTGCGCTAAAACCGATTTCCGCGCACAGCGTATTCATGGATTTCATGCTCCCAAACCAGCCGTGGCGCAGAGTATCGCAGCGACCCTGCAGCAGCGCCAGTAACGCCCCCAAGAACGCCCTCGCGCAAGGAAAAGCCAGCAAAATCGCTAAATCATCGCAAAGGGCTGCGCTAACCCTGGACCAGTTTACAGGGCAGCCAAACAAGGAACGCAAAGCGGGTAACGTGCATATCAGGGGTACACGTGAAGTCATACACGCGATTAGCCAGGGTAAGTGTATTACAGGGGTACACGTGAAGTCATACACGCGATTAGCCAGGGTACGTGTATTACAGGGGTACGCGGGAAGTTTAACACGCGATTGGCCAGGGTATGTGTATTACAGGGGTACGCGGGAAGTTTAACACGCGATTGGCCAGGGTACGTGTATTACAGGGGTACGCGGGAAGTTTAACACGCGATTAGCCAGGGTAAGTGTATTACAGGGGTACACGTGAAGTCATACACGCGATTAGCCAGGGTACGTGTATTACAGGGGTACGCGGGAAGTTTAACACGCGATTGGCCAGGGTACGTGTATTACAGGGGTACGCGGGAAGTTTAACACGCGATTGGCCAGGGTACGTGTATCACAGGGGTACGCGGGAAGTTTAACACGCGATTAGCCAGTGTAAGTGTATTACAGGGGTACACGTGAAGTCATACACGCGATTAGCCAGGGTACGTGTATTACAGGGGTACGCGGGAAGTTTAACACGCGATTGGCCAGGGTACGTGTATTACAGGGGTACGCGGGAAGTTTAACACGCGATTAGCCAGGGTAAGTGTATTACAGGGGTACGCGGGAAGTTTAACACGCGATTAGCCAGGGTACGTGTATTACAGGGGTACGCGGTAAGTTTAACACGCGATTGGCCAGGGTACATGTATTACAGGGGTACGCGGGAAGTTTAACACGCGATTGGCCAGGGTACGTGTATTACAGGGGTACGCGTGAAGTTATACACGCGATTAGCCAGGGTACGTGTATTACAGGGGTACGCGGGAAGTTTAACACGCGATTGGCCAGGGTACGTGTATTACAGGGGTACGCGGGAAGTTCAACACGCGATTGGCCAGGGTACGTGTATTACAGGGGTACGCGGGAAGTTTCACATGCGATTTGGCCAGGTACGTGTATTACAGGGGTGCGTGGGAATTATCACACGCGATTTGGCTTGGTACGTGTATTACAGGGGTGTGCGGGAATTATCACACGCAATTAGGCTGGGTGGGTCCTCACAGGTGTTCCCTGTACACCCTCCACAGCCCCTGCAGGCAGCCCACAAAACAGGGGACTACCCTGCACACCTGCTCATGTCCCCCTGCACCCCCACCCCCCAGCAGTGCAGGGGCACCCTCCACCAGGCCCCCACTCATGTCTCCCACCACCCCCACCCCCCAGCCACCAGGGTCACCCTCCACCAGGCCCCCACTCATGTCTCCCACCACCCCCACCCCCCAGCAGTGCAGGGGCAGCCTCCACCAGGCCCCCACTCATGTCCCCTATCACCCCCACCCCCCCGCCACCAGGGTCACCCTCCACCAGGCCCCCACTCATGTCTCCCACCACCCCCACCCCCCAGCAGTGCAGGGGCAGCCTCCACCAGGCCCCCACTCATGTCTCCCACCACCCCCACCCCCCAGCAGTGCAGGGGCAGCCTCCACCAGGCCCCCACTCATGTCCCCTCTCACCCCCACCCCCCCGCCACCAGGGGCACCCTCCACCAGGCCCCCACTCATGTCTCCCACCACCCCCACCCCCCAGCAGTGCAGGGGCAGCCTCCACCAGGCCCCCACTCATGTCTCCCACCACCCCCACCCCCCAGCAGTGCAGGGGCAGCCTCCACCAGGCCCCCACTCATGTCTCCCACCACCCCCACCCCCCAGCAGTGCAGGGGCAGCCTCCACCAGGCCCCCACTCATGTCTCCCACCACCCCCACCCCCCAGCAGTGCAGGGGCAGCCTCCACCAGGCCCCCACTCATGTCCCCTATCACCCCCACCCCCCGCCACCAGGGGCACCCTCCACTAGGCCCCCACTCATGTCTCCCACCACCCCCACCCCCCAGCAGTGCAGGGGCACCCTCCACCAGGCCCCCACTGATGTCTCCCACCACCCCCACCCCCCAGCCACCAGGGGCACCCTCCACCAGGCCCCCACTCATGTCTCCCACCACCCCCACCCCCCAGCAGTGCAGGGGCACCCTCCACCAGGCCCCCACTCATGTCTCCCACCACCCCCACCCCCCAGCAGTGCAGGGGCAGCCTCCACCAGGCCCCCACTCATGTCCCCTATCACCCCCACCCCCCCGCCACCAGGGGCACCCTCCACCAGGCCCCCACTCATGTCTCCCACCACCCCCACCCCCCAGCAGTGCAGGGGCAGCCTCCACCAGGCCCCCACTCATGTCTCCCACCACCCCCACCCCCCAGCAGTGCAGGGGCAGCCTCCACCAGGCCCCCACTCATGTCCCCTATCACCCCCACCCCCCCGCCACCAGGGGCACCCTCCACCAGGCCCCCACTCATGTCTCCCACCACCCCCACCCCCCAGCAGTGCAGGGGCAGCCTCCACCAGACCCCCACTCATGTCTCCCACCACCCCCACCCCCCAGCAGTGCAGGGGCAGCCTCCACCAGGCCCCCACTCATGTCTCCCACCACCCCCACCCCCCAGCAGTGCAGGGGCAGCCTCCACCAGGCCCCCACTCATGTCCCCTATCACCCCCACCCCCCCGCCACCAGGGGCACCCTCCACCAGGCCCCCACTCATGTCTCCCACCACCCCCACCCCCCAGCAGTGCAGGGGCAGCCTCCACCAGGCCCCCACTCATGTCTCCCACCACCCCCACCCCCCAGCAGTGCAGGGGCACCCTCCACCAGGCCCCCACTCATGTCTCCCACCACCCCCACCCCCCAGCCACCAGGGGCACCCTCCACCAGGCCCCCACTCATGTCTCCCACCACCCCCACCCCCCAGCAGTGCAGGGGCACCCTCCACCAGGCCCCCACTCATGTCTCCCACCACCCCCACCCCCCAGCAGTGCAGGGTCAGCCTCCACCAGGCCCCCACTCATGTCCCCTATCACCCCCACCCCCCCGCCACCAGGGGCACCCTCCACCAGGCCCCCACTCATGTCTCCCACCACCCCCACCCCCCAGCAGTGCAGGGGCAGCCTCCACCAGGCCCCCACTCATGTCTCCCACCACCCCCACCCCCCAGCAGTGCAGGGGCAGCCTCCACCAGGCCCCCACTCATGTCCCCTATCACCCCCACCCCCCCGCCACCAGGGGCACCCTCCACCAGGCCCCCACTCATGTCTCCCACCACCCCCACCCCCCAGCAGTGCAGGGGCAGCCTCCGGCAGACCCCCACTCATGTCTCCCACCACCCCCACCCCCCAGCAGTGCAGGGGCAGCCTCCACCAGGCCCCCACTCATGTCCCCTATCACCCCCACCCCCCCGCCACCAGGGGCACCCTCCACCAGGCCCCCACTCATGTCTCCCACCACCCCCACCCCCCAGCAGTGCAGGGGCAGCCTCCACCAGGCCCCCACTCATGTCTCCCACCACCCCCACCCCCCAGCAGTGCAGGGGCAGCCTCCACCAGGCCCCCACTCATGTCTCCCACCACCCCCACCCCCCAGCCACCAGGGTCACCCTCCACCAGGCCCCCACTCATGTCTCCCACCACCCCCACCCCCCTGCCACCATGTGCAGCCCCCACCAGGTCCTCACAATGTGCGTAATGGTCAGCCCCCACAGCCAAAAAGCCCTACCAAGTAACCCATTCACCCACATGGAAATGGAAATCACATGTTACACCCCCAATGTTCATGAAGCAAATGAACCCATGTCCGTCACACACATATTTTCCAATTGAATGGGAAAACACACAACATGACATGCATGAAACCAATGAGATGAAACCACACAGTGAACAATGTAAAAAAAAATGTATTAGAAAAAAATACGAATGCCAAAGAAAGAAAACTAACTACAATGTAAATGTGAAAAAAGAAGCTGCATGTCCGCATAAAAACACAAAACTAGAAAATCTAATCCAAAAAATTTTGTCCAAAGTGAAATGTCAAAACTCTCCGTGCAACAAAGAACTATGTACAAAAATAACAAGGCTCCATCATCACAACAGAACTAAGGAAACCTCCTAAAAAACCTACCTAAATATCAACTATATACAAAAAGTGGAGCAGTGTCCGTCGACTCCAAATCATAAGAAAAAAAAAAGGAAACCTAAAACTAAAGAACTATATACAAAGGCGGCGGGCAAGTCCAGCGGCTCACTCTGTGGTGTTCCGGGCCAGGGCATCATCGAACTCCTGTTCGATGTCCCGGAGGCGGTCCAGTTCCATGGCCCCGAGGGTCCACAGGGACGACGCCGTGTCCTCCTCCAACCCCCTGCGGATTGCCTCGAGGCACTCGGCCCGCCTCAGGGCCCTCCGCATGGAGTTCTCCGCCCTGACCATTGTGAGCCGCGCCTCTTCCGCCCGCCGCCGCTCCGCACCTATGGCGTGGCCCAACCGCTGCCACACGGAAGACACTCTCTGTCCTGGGTCCTCCTGCCCTCCGGCCGATGCCTGCCCCTCCGATGTCGAAGGCCCCGAGCCTTCATGGCTCCCACCATCTTGCTGCTGCTGCTGCTCTGCCTCTGCCCGTGCACTGCCTCCTGCTGCCTGCACATCCTCCGCCGGCTGGGGTGCAGTTGTTGATGTGGCCACCCCTGCTGGACGTCCGACTCCCGACTGTGGCAGGGATGCCTCCTCCACCAGCCTGGCCGCACTGTCAGAGGCAGCTCCACAGGGCACCCAGGTGACTGATGGGTGGGAAGATGGCACAGAGGACGACTGGCGCGTAGGGGGTCCAGTTGAGGAGGGGGTCGGAACAAGCCCCATCAGACGGAGGAATCCGGTCTGGGTGACCTGTCCCAGCAGGCTGACGTGGTCAACGAGCCATTCGAGATGACGTGCAGTCTCTCCATGAAAAGACTGCAGGTCACCTCGCATGGCCCGTTGACGCAACGCCACACCAGCCAGGACAGGCTCAACCCGGACCTGGATAGCCACGTCCGCAGGCAGAGGAAGGCCAGTTGACGTCAGCTCATCCCCTGCCTGAAAACGGGTCTGGACGTAGGCATCCCTGCTGGTGCAAGATGATGCAGGGACAGGATCGGGGACAGGATTGCACACAGGCACCTCCGCGGCCGCCTGTGCTGCCTCCTGTCCCTGGTCCTGGACTGCACCACTAGCACCAGTGGGATCCCCACCTCCAGACCCCGTCTCTGGTGCTTGCGCGGCCCCCTCCTCCACCAAACCCCCCACCAACCTGGATGACTCTGTGCCATCTTCCCCTGTTGGGCCCTGTGGGGTCCCAGCTGCCCCTTCTGCTGCCGAGGAGTCCAACTGCAACCTCCGCCTCTTGGACCTCCCCCCGGCAGCTGCAGCCTGGGACGCGGCACCGGACTCCTCACTCCCCGACGAGATGACAACACGGGAGGGGAGCCGGGCCTTGCGTCTCCGGCTGGCGGTCGGATCCCCGCCGCTGTGCTCCACAGCACCTTCTCCGCCCTCTTCATCAGTTGACGCTGCAGACAGGGAGAAACAAAACACAGGCATCAGGGCACTGTACAATGGACACATACACGCATGACAGTTGCACATGAGTGGCATTGGCAAACCTCAGACATGTCATCACAATCCCCAACACACATGTCATTGCAACTGGCACACATGAGCCATACCACAGCCATATCGCAACTGCCACCACCATCCCTACACATACAACAGCATCAGCAGCCAAAGGGGAGCCATACATCACATGCAACACAGGAAGTGCACCACACATGTACACACACCACCACACTTGCATGCATGTCTACACCTCTGCCAAGTGTCGCACTGTTCAGACGGGCATCCATGTCACATCTGCCAATCAGGCTTCCACATACCGCTGTCACATGCATCCATGTAGCATCACTGTTGCACCTTTGACAAATACACACACATGCACATGTACACAGTGCTCATACATGCAGCCGAAAACAACATACATGCCTGACATCACGGACATGTCTACTTACATACACATTCATCCAAACATGTGTGCACGCACAACTGCATTTGCCATGCAAGCCCACACACACAAGCACCATCCATGTCTCACACATTACAGCCCTCGCATGTGTCAGCCCCACGGCCCTGTACACCCCCACCCATACTCCACCCCATACAAACAGATGTGCAACCGGCACAATGGGGAATGATCACCACACGCCCTGCTCACAACCAGGATGCATGTACACTCACCGCTCGACTCCAGACGGCTCTGCTTCTCTAGGACCTGGACGTGGAGCGCTGGGGATATGCGTTCCAGGACCCCCATCTGTTCTTCCGACAAGTGGCCCCGGCGCCCCTTGGCATCCGCTGCCTTCAAGAGGCGCCGGGCCTTGTTCAGGGTCCTGGACCTGAAGTCCTCCCAGCGCTTCCTGACATGTTGTAAGTCCCGGACTGCCACCCCCTCCGCGTTGATGGCAGTCACGATGTCTGTCCAGATCCGAGTCCGTCCTTCCTTGTCGGCGCGGGAACTTCCAAAGAGGGCATCATACTGCCCCAGGACTTGCTCCACCAGGACACCAACTTCGGTGGCACTGAAGCTGGTGCCCCTCTGCCTCTCTGGCCGGGGGTTGTCAGTGGTCACAGATGGTGTTAGCCCCGACATGACAACCCCAGAGGCAGGAGTGGGTGGGCAACTGGGTCCTGGGGCTGGGCTGTGGAGCGATGGAATTCCAGTCGGGAGTCTTCTGTTCCAGCAGGGGTGGTCACAGCAACAGCACCCCTGGCTGATGTGCAGGCAGCAAATGGCAGTGCACGTGGGCAGCAGGCAGTCAGGCAGCAGCAGATAGCAGGTGGGAGCGTGCTCGGGGCTCTGGGGGGCAGTAATTCGGCCTTCTGGGCAGGAGCGTGGTCTCCCGTGTGCTCACGCGTGGCCAGCTTGGTACGGAGTGAATTGGCACGTGAAAATCCTGCACGTCAGCGTGAAAACCGAGGAAAGGCCCTTAGCGCGTAAGCGCGTCAGCACGCATACGCGATTCCATTGGACCAAAGGCCCTCAGCGCGTAAGCGCATCTGTGACGTGACCCGCACGGGTGTTTCCCACACAGCACGTGATGACAGAGCACACGTGGAAAGACTGCACGTCAGAGTCTCATTGCGTGTGATTGGTGGAAATGGCCGTACACCGGGATACAGGTGCGCTGACGTACTTGCGTGTGTAAGTGTCCGCGCACACCTCATATACACGTACATAGGCCAATCGCGTGTACACGCACTTTTGTCCAATTACACGCGATGAGACTCTGACGTGCAGTCTTTCCACGTGTGCTCTGTCATCACGTGCTGTGTGGGAAACACCCGTGCGGGTCACGTCACAGACGCGCTTACGCGCTGAGGGCCTTTGGTCCAATGGAATCGCGTATGCGTGCTGACGCGCTTACGCGCTAAGGGCCTTTCCTCGGTTTTCACGCTGACGTGCAGGATTTTCACGTGCCAATTCACTCCGTACCAAGCTGGCCACGCGTGAGCACACGGGAGCCCACGCTCCTGCCCAGAAGGCCGAATTACTGCCCCCCAGAGCCCCGAGCACGCTCCCACCTGCTATCTGCTGCTGCCTGACTGCCTGCTGCCCACGTGCACTGCCATTTGCTGCCTGCACATCAGCCAGGGGTGCTGTTGCTGTGACCACCCCTGCTGGAACAGAAGACTCCCGACTGGAATTCCATCGCTCCACAGCCCAGCCCCAGGACCCAGTTGCCCACCCACTCCTGCCTCTGGGGTTGTCATGTCGGGGCTAACACCATCTGTGACCACTGACAACCCCCGGCCAGAGAGGCAGAGGGGCACCAGCTTCAGTGCCACCGAAGTTGGTGTCCTGGTGGAGCAAGTCCTGGGGCAGTATGATGCCCTCTTTGGAAGTTCCCGCGCCGACAAGGAAGGACGGACTCGGATCTGGACAGACATCGTGACTGCCATCAACGCGGAGGGGGTGGCAGTCCGGGACTTACAACATGTCAGGAAGCGCTGGGAGGACTTCAGGTCCAGGACCCTGAACAAGGCCCGGCGCCTCTTGAAGGCAGCGGATGCCAAGGGGCGCCGGGGCCACTTGTCGGAAGAACAGATGGGGGTCCTGGAACGCATATCCCCAGCGCTCCACGTCCAGGTCCTAGAGAAGCAGAGCCGTCTGGAGTCGAGCGGTGAGTGTACATGCATCCTGGTTGTGAGCAGGGCGTGTGGTGATCATTCCCCATTGTGCCGGTTGCACATCTGTTTGTATGGGGTGGAGTATGGGTGGGGGTGTACAGGGCCGTGGGGCTGACACATGCGAGGGCTGTAATGTGTGAGACATGGATGGTGCTTGTGTGTGTGGGCTTGCATGGCAAATGCAGTTGTGCGTGCACACATGTTTGGATGAATGTGTATGTAAGTAGACATGTCCGTGATGTCAGGCATGTATGTTGTTTTCGGCTGCATGTATGAGCACTGTGTACATGTGCATGTGTGTGTATTTGTCAAAGGTGCAACAGTGATGCTACATGGATGCATGTGACAGCGGTATGTGGAAGCCTGATTGGCAGATGTGACATGGATGCCCGTCTGAACAGTGCGACACTTGGCAGAGGTGTAGACATGCATGCAAGTGTGGTGGTGTGTGTACATGTGTGGTGCACTTCCTGTGTTGCATGTGATGTATGGCTCCCCTTTGGCTGCTGATGCTGTTGTATGTGTAGGGATGGTGGTGGCAGTTGCGATATGGCTGTGGTATGGCTCATGTGTGCCAGTTGCAATGACATGTGTGTTGGGGATTGTGATGACATGTCTGAGGTTTGCCAATGCCACTCATGTGCAACTGTCATGCGTGTATGTGTCCATTGTACAGTGCCCTGATGCCTGTGTTTTGTTTCTCCCTGTCTGCAGCGTCAACTGATGAAGAGGGCGGAGAAGGTGCTGTGGAGCACAGCGGCGGGGATCCGACCGCCAGCCGGAGACGCAAGGCCCGGCTCCCCTCCCGTGTTGTCATCTCGTCGGGGAGTGAGGAGTCCGGTGCCGCGTCCCAGGCCGCAGCTGCCGGGGGGAGGTCCAAGAGGCGGAGGTTGCAGTTGGACTCCTCGGCAGCAGAAGGGGCAGCTGGGACCCCACAGGGCCCAACAGGGGAAGATGGCACAGAGTCATCCAGGTTGGTGGGGGGTTTGGTGGAGGAGGGGGCCGCGCAAGCACCAGAGACAGGGTCTGGAGGTGGGGATCCCACTGGTGCTAGTGGTGCAGTGCAGGACCAGGGACAGGAGGCAGCACAGGCGGCCGCGGAGGTGCCTGTGTGCAATCCTGTCCCCGATCCTGTCCCTGCATCATCTTGCACCAGCAGGGATGCCTACGTCCAGACCCGTTTTCAGGCAGGGGATGAGCTGACGTCAACTGGCCTTCCTCTGCCTGCGGACGTGGCCATCCAGGACCGGGTTGAGCCTGTCCTGGCTGGCGTGGCGTTGCGTCAACGGGCCATGCGAGGTGACCTGCAGTCTTTTCATGGAGAGACTGCACGTCATCTCGAATGGCTCGTTGACCACGTCAGCCTGCTGGGACAGGTCACCCAGGCCGGATTCCGCTGTCTGATGGGGCTTGCTCCGACCCCCTCCTCAACTGGACCCCCTACGCGCCAGTCGTCCTCTGTGCCATCTTCACACCCATCAGTCACCTGGGTGCCCTGTGGAGCTGCCTCTGACAGTGCGGCCAGGCTGGTGGAGGAGGCATCCCTGCCACAGTCGGGAGTCGGACGTCCAGCAGGGGTGGCCACATCAACAGGTGCACCCCAGCCGGCGGAGGATGTGCAGGCAGCAGGAGGCAGTGCACGGGCAGAGGCAGAGCAGCAGCAGCAGCAAGATGGTGGGAGCCATGAAGGCTCGGGGCCTTCGACATCGGAGGGGCAGGCATCGGCCGGAGGGCAGGAGGACCCAGGACAGAGAGTGTCTTCCGTGTGGCAGCGGTTGGGCCACGCCATAGGTGCGGAGCGGCGGCGGGCGGAAGAGGCGCGGCTCACAATGGTCAGGGCGGAGAACTCCATGCGGAGGGCCCTGAGGCGGGCCGAGTGCCTCGAGGCAATCCGCAGGGGGTTGGAGGAGGACACGGCGTCGTCCCTGCGGACCCTCGGGCCATGGAACTGGACCGCCTCCGGGACATCGAACAGGAGTTCGATGATGCCCTGGCCCGGAACACCACAGAGTGAGCCGCTGGACTTGCCCGCCGCCTTTGTATATAGTTCTTTAGTTTTAGGTTTCCTTTCGTTCTTATTATTATTTGGAGTCGACGGACACTGCTCCACTTTTTGTATATAGTTGATATTTAGGTAGGTTTTTTAGGAGGTTTCCTTAGTTCAGTTGTGATGATGGACCCTTGTTATTTTTGTACATAGTTCTTTGTTGCATGGAGAGTTTTTACATTTCACTTTGGACATAATTTTTTTGATTTGATTTTCTAGTTTTGTGTTTTTATGCGGACATGCAGCTTATTTTTTCACATTTACATTGTAGTTAGTTTTCTTTCTTTGGCATTTGTATTTTTTTCAATACATTTTTTTTTCCATTGTTCACTGTGTGGTTTCATCTCATTGGTTTCATGCATGTCATGTTGTGTGTTTTCCCATTCAATTTGAAAATATGTGTGTGACGGACATGGGTTCATTTGCTTCATGTACATTGGGGGTGTAACATGTGATTTCCATTTCCATGTGGGTGAATGGGTTACTTGGTAGGTCTTTTTGGCTGTGGAGGATGACCATTACGCACATGATTGGGGATTGTGAGGACCTGGTGGGGGCTGCACATGGTGGCAGGGGGGTGGGGGTGCAGGGGGACATGAGTGGGGGCCTGGTGGAGGTTGAGCCTGCACTGCTGGGGGTTGGGGGTGGTGGGAGACATGAGTGGGGGCCTGGTGGAGGGTGACCCTGCACTGCTGGGGTGTGGGGGTGATGGGAGACATGAGTGGGGGCCTGGTGGAGGGTGACCCTGGTGGCTGGGGGGTGGGGGTGGTGACAGACATGAGTGGGGGCCTGGTGGAGGGTGACCCTGCACTGCTGGGGTGTGGGGGTGGTGGGAGACATGAGTTGGACATGGGTGGGGGCCTGCTGGCAGGTGCCCCACAGTGCTGGGGGGTGGGGGTGGTGGGAGACATGAGTTGGACATGGGTGGGGGCCTGCTGGCAGGTGCCCCACAGTGCTGGGGGTTGGGGGTGGTGGGAGACATGAGTTGGACATGGGTGGGGGCCTGCTGGCAGGTGCCCCACAGTGCTGGGGGGTGGGGGTGGTGGGAGACATGAGTGGGGCCCTGGTGGAGGGTGACCCTGCACTGCTGGGGGGTGGGGGTGGTGGGAGACATGAGTGGGGGCCTGGTGGAGGCTGCCCCTGCACTGCTGGGGGGTGGGGGTGGTGGGAGACATGAGTGGGGGCCTGCTGGCAGGTGCCCCACAGTGCTGCGGGGTGGGGGTGGTGGGAGACATGAGTGGGGCCCTGGTGGAGGGTGACCCTGCACTGCTGGGGGGTGGGGGTGGTGGGAGACATGAGTGGGGCCCTGGTGGAGGGTGACCCTGGTGGCTGGGGGGTGGGGGTGGTGGGAGACATGAGTTGGACATGGGTGGGGGCCTGCTGGCAGGTGCCCCACAGTGCTGGGGTGTGGGGGTGGTGGGAGACATGAGTTGGACATGGGTGGGGGCCTGCTGGCAGGTGCCCCACAGTGCTGGGGGGTGGGGGTGGTGGGAGACATGAGTTGGACATGGGTGGGGGCCTACTGGCAGGTGCCCCACAGTGCTGGGGGGTGGGGGTGGTGGGAGACATGAGTGGGGCCCTGGTGGAGGGTGACCCTGGTGGCTGGGGGGTGGGGGTGGTGGGAGACATGAGTTGGACATGGGTGGGGGCCTGCTGGCAGGTGCCCCACAGTGCTGGGGGGTGGGGGTGGTGGGAGACATGAGTTGGACATGGGTGGGGGCCTACTGGCAGGTGCCCCACAGTGCTGGGGGGTGGGGGTGGTGGGAGACATGAGTTGGACATGGGTGGGGGCCTACTGGCAGGTGCCCCACAGTGCTGGGGGGTGGGGGTGCAAGGGGACATGTGTTGGTGTTCAAGGAGACATGTGCCTTTGCTGGGGGGCATGCCCATGTTGGGTGGGCTGCCTGCGGGACATGACCAGGGATGCAGGGTAGTCCCCTGTGGTGTGGGCTGCCTGCAGGGGCCGTGGAGGGTGTACAGGGTACACCTGGGAGGACCCACACTGTCAAATCACATGTGGGACTCCCCGGCACCCCTGAAATACACGTACCGTGCAGAAATCGCGTGTAAAACTTCCCGCGCACCCCTGAAATACACGCGCCCAGGCTATTCGCGTGTAAAACTTCCCGCGCACCCCTGAAATACACGCGCCCAGGCTATTCGCGTGTAAAACTTCCCGCGCACCCCTGAAATACACGCGCCCAGGCTATTCGCGTGTAAAACTTCCCGCGCACCCCTGAAATACACGCGCCCAGGCTATTCGCGTGTGGAACTTCCCGCGCACCCCTGAAATACACGGGCCCAGGCTATTCGCGTGTGGAACTCCCCGCGCACCCCTGAAATACACGCGCCCAGGCTATTCGCGTGTGGAACTTCCCGCGCACCCCTGAAATACACGGGCCCAGGCTATTCGCGTGTGGAACTTCCCGCGCACCCCTGAAATACACGCGCCCAGGCTATTCGCGTGTGGAACTTCCCGCGAACCCCTGAAATACACGTGCCCAGGCTATTCGCGTGTGGAACTTCCCGCGAACCCCTGTAATACACGTAGCCCGCTCCCCCAGGCCCGATCGCGTGAGGAACTTCCCGCGCACCCCTCAAATTCACGCGCCCAGGCTATTCGCGTGTGAAACTTCACGCGAACCCCTGAAATACACGTAGCCCGCTCCCCCAGGCCCGATCGCGTGAGGAACTTCACGCGAACCCCTGTAATACACGTAGCCCGCTCCCCCAGGCCCGATCGCGTGTGGAACTTCCCGCGCACCCCTCAAATTCACGCGCCCAGGCTATTCGCGTGTGAAACTTCACGCGAACCCCTGAAATACACGTAGCACGCTCCCCCAGGCCCGATCGCGTGAGGAACTTCACGCGAACCCCTGTAATACACGTAGCCCACTCCCCCAGGCCCGATCGCGTGTGGAACTTCACGCGAACCCCTGTAATACACGTAGCCCGCTCCCCCAGGCCCGATCGCGTGTGGAACTTCACGCGAACCCCTGAAATACACGTAGCCCGCTCCCCCAGGCCCGATCGCGTGAGGAACTTCACGCGAACCCCTGTAATACACGTAGCCCGCTCCCCCAGGCCCGATCGCGTGAGGAACTTCACGCGAACCCCTGTAATACACGTAGCCCGCTCCCCCAGGCCCGATCGTGTGAATAACTTCACGCGAACCCCTGTGATGCACGTACCCTGCAAATCGCGTGTGACACTTCCCGCGCACCCCGGTATACATGCACACGTATTTTTTGTCAGCGGGTGTCCGTGTTTGTGGGTACCCCTTTGCACGTCATTTTTCCTGGAGGGCCACAGTATGGGACATTCATCATGGCAGTATATAGGTGCTATTTGTTGGCGCACCTTTTGGCGCACATTTCTTACAGCCGCAGAGACGCTACCGCCTCCTTTCTTGTGGCGGTCGTGTTTGTGCCTGTGCGCTGGTTTGAGCGTGCGCTTTTTTCCCCTATTCTATTCCATGAATACGTGTTGTAGGCGAGCGTGTGGGCGTTCCGCGCACTTGTGCCCTGTACTTCCCCCGTGACGCCCACGTTTTGGCAAGTTGTTCCCCATTCCGAGTGTTACGCCCGTGTTCCGCCTACTTTTATTGCGTGCGCCGCGCTATGTGCGAATTTCGCTGTGGCCTGTGCGATTTTCGCTGTGACCTGGCGCACGCTGTTAGATGGCCTGTGCGCCAACGTGCGCCAACGTGCGCCGCGCACTTTTTTTTCGCACATCCGCTGGTTTTCTCGCGCACGGCCTTCCATGAATCGACGTGCGCTGCTTTTCGTGCGATTTTCGCACGTTCACTGCGATTTTCGCTATTCCACTGCGATTCGCACGTTTTTGCCCACTTGCGCCGCGCTAATTATTCCATGAATCGGCCTCTTAGTTGTGTAAACCAATGATACATTGTGTATTTAGTGATGTTCATAGTAGTCATTTTTCGGGGAGGGCTTAGTTGCCCCACCTGATGTTATTTAACCAATCACATATTTTCACTTTTTTAGACTAGTATGGATCGTATTCTTAGATGTTCCCTTCCAGCCAATCACCCATACTCATAGGTTTTTGTAGTTTGCCACGTAGGATGACGCTAGTAAACACGTAGGTTAACATCATTGATGACGAGTTTTGTGTATAAAATCTCAGTTTTTTCTTGAATGCATTGAGTAAGAGGATCACACACATTTGCTGATGTTCGTTGTACTCCCTGTTTTAGATAATTGATATTAAAATAGTTTTCCTTTTACCAACTATCTGAGTCATTTTGATTATTGATGTATGAATAAATATCTGCATCCCTGTCCATCTCCAGGGTAATTGCTACTTATCTTAAAGGGTTGGGTTATCCAGTTCAAAGTATAGGTAATGTAGTAGGCGTAGCGCACAAATTACTTTAGTAGCAATGTATGTATAGTAATTGTAGGTAATGTAGGGGAGTGCAAAGTGTAATATGGAGGAATGACGTAATTGAACTCTGTATAGTACTTAACATTGTTGTACAATTGAGGATAATTGCTGTGGTTACTTAGTGTTGTAGCATTGTGAAGCTGCAATCTCTGGTTTATTTTCTGTGGATAAAACAGTACAATTGTTTAAGCAGGATAGTTCACAAGCTGTAGCTGTATACACATGTAAATATACATGTTCTTTTTCAGACCCTCATAAACAGTACATTCTAAGTACTATGTTTGGTACAACCTTAGTGTATGATACAAGGCTGTTGTACTGACATTAAATCAACATTGGGTCATTGAGAAAAAATAAATCTGTACTGAATAAAACAAAAAAAAAACTGATTGCAGTTACGATAGTGTAAGGGTGATAATATGTTTGTTTGATGTATGTTGCGCTTAAGGTAATGCTTAAAGTAGTTAGATACCTGTTGGTGTATTCTGAATTGCAAAAAGGGCATAATATGCTGTGATTTGCATTCTGCAGATGCAGATGAAAGGAATAGATTCAGAATTTGGGATGGATACAAATACAAACCGTTCATTAGGGATATGGTCTTGGGAAACATGGTTGTAGAGAGTGCATGCAGGTTTCCATGTGTATTAAATCTGGAAGACTTCATTCAGAGGGATGTTTTTGTATTTTAGTACTTTCAGCAAGTATGTAAGGAATTCTCGTGGCTCTTCCAGCGTGCTTATGGTCAATGTTAACATTCCTGCACAGTAGTCTGATTTTCGCCTTATACCTGAGACATTGTAAGAGTTGTCAGGAGTATTTGTGGCAATTCTGTGAAGGACGAGCGTTTTCAAACACAACTGGTATGATCCGTTTAAGTACATTTTATGAACAATTGGTGGCAATTTGACACACACCATACAGGTCTCAAAGGTGTCACAAGCAGCCGCTTGGTACCAGTAAACCAGCAAACCAGTGAGTGTTTCTTACAGTGAGGCTTGACACAAAGATGACCTTTCCTCTAATGATTTGTTTGAACTTCAAAGGAAGAGCTGCAGATGTGTTGTGCAGTGTGGTCTTGGTGTGCTGCTGGTGGGCTGAGCAGTGGGAGGCCCATTGGCAGGCACAGTGACAGTTGGTTTTGCCGCCTGTCCACTGTAACGTGGGTAACACAGAACCTTAGTGTTGCTGTCCCTGCTGCCTGCTCCATGGAGAAGTGGTCCTGCACGTTCTATTACATGTTCCATTGCTTCACTTATGGCTTCATTGTTGGTTAGACACTGCCTTACATCAAATGCTATCATGTAAGTCATTTGTGTTGCATGCTTCAGTATGTCTACCATGACCATTGCCATGACCATTTGCTCAGCTAGCATTTGTTTTTAAATCTGACACTTTAGGAGTGTGGATAGGAGTGTGGATTTCCCATAGCCACCCACTGCCTATATAATTGGATTCTAGCTCACAGATCTCATGTGAGTAGCCTTTGTTCACAACTTATGCTGTCAGTGAGCAGTAAGGATCCCTGTTGTGTGGGTGGGGAGAGTCAAAATCTGGCAGAGTTCTGCAGAGTCCTGCAGTCATTGGTAGTTAGAGGCAGTGACAGGCTCAAGAAGACTTGTGAATTCTCGTTTCAGTGGTATTCGTCTCTGAGGTGTGTTGTGTTGACTTTCCATAACACCCAACCTAACATATCTTATTACAATCCCCAATCACAATCAATTGCATTCTCTCTTCCAAGTTATGTGATCCAAAGTCATTGTTCAGTGCAAGAAACCCAACCACCACTTCCCTGGTCTTCTATGAGGGTTGGTGATACAGTGGTCCAGAGTCTCAGTTCAGTACAAGCAATTCAACCTCCACACACCAGTTCTTTTATGGGGGCTGGTGACACAGTGGTAAAAAGTCTCTGTTCAGCACAAGAAATCAATATCTTCTTGACAGTTCTTCCATGGGTGAAGTGTACAGTTCCTTGTTCCTCAGAGCTATGGCTAAACTCAGTGCCTGAAGCGGTGAGGAATATACCATCCACGACTTTGGGAGCCCCTCGACTCTTGCCACCCATTAATGTAACTATTTACCTACAAGGGAGGGGCAATGTGAGAATTCTCCCCCCAAGTAACTACAGAAACTGGTGATGGATGCAGTTCTCTTCTTTTCCTTACCAGCTCTGAGTAAGTTTGCTTCCACCCCTCGCCCCAAGTTTCGACCCCATTATTTTGTATGGCAAAATTGGGTCCCCCTAAGTAAGCTGCCCTAGGGTCGAGGTGGACAATCCTGGGGCTGGATATTTTACTTTGGCAAAGCTCTTTGTCAGTCTTTTTCCTGTCAGAATGACACACAGGTCAGCTGCCTTAAAATAGTGTTGAAAAACTACACTTAGCACCCCTCCAGAGGATACCTTGACAGTGAATGACTCATTTATGGCTCTCCTTACTAAGAACAGGGACATCTTAAGGAAATCACAGGCTTAGAATGTGGCTCTTTCTTTAATTTGGAGGCCTCCCATTGCCCTGTCTAAAACTAACACAATGAGAAATGTAACTACTGGGAGCAGGAACCCTTTCTTTTTAGCCCCCTCTGTGAATGACCTACACAAAGCAGGCATGTTTAATTCAAGGATTCTTTCTTCCTTCTCTATGTCACTTAACCACCTCCAGAACAGTGTGGAGGCCTTTAACTCTGCCCCTGTGTGCCCACAAATGTCAGCATCTGAGCCCTTGCCTAAGGGGAAGTCCAGTATCGTGAAGAAGGATGATGGGGCCCGTCCTTCCACCATTGCAGCAGCTCCCTGTACTATGTACTTGGGTATGCAGCTGGACTTAAATGCTTTTTACGATCAGCAGGAGATGGTTTCAGTTGCTTTGCAAGCAAATGCCCATCTACTGACTGTTTTAAATGACAAGGTATCTTTTGTGGAATCTTTCCTAAGGGGTCATCAGTGGCCCTTGCTGTTCGATCTTGAGAATAACCAGCGTCTAACAGCATCAAGGGGAGCATTGTATTCCCCCATTCAGGCTTCTGCCTCTTAATCGGATGCCATTCCCTTTAGTGACCCATGAGTGGGCTGCTGTCTACAACCATTGCCACGATTAGTTTCTTTGAAGACTGCCAGGGGTTTATGGTGGAGGTATGAACATACATAGACTCAGCCAAGTGCATTTTTAAATTTCTGAGGCTAGGTTGGAAAAAGTAAAGAAGCCCTATAAACAGCCTAGATCCAGACTGCCTGAACACTCTGCAGCGAATCAAGCAATTCCCCCGAAGAAACCTAAAAATAGGAAAGGTATCCAAAGAACGTGGGCATAAGCTCTAGAAAATGTCTACGGAATCTCTAATGCCTGCGTATCCCATTTTAGCCATACTGCCCGAGAGTGCAGCCTTTTAGATGTTCACATCAACTGATGGTGGAGGGGCAGAAACCCTTGTCTTCCGCTGTGGCATGGTATGAAACTAGCACCCACAATCCTATCTCAGAAATTATATCTGAGGCTAGTGAGGGAGCAGGAAAAAAGGAAGAAGATTCCTTAACCTCTCCTGATCTGACACGGTCTACCATCTGTCCATCAGGGGCTCAGCCATTTCCTACTCCCCCTGCTCAAGAGGTGACCGATGTCCTGTACCCTTAATCCCGCCTTAAGCCCCTCCAGAATGAATGATGGAAGGGGCTCAAGCTCTCAGACAGGGGATTGGAGGTCTCCATTATTCGTCACCATGGAGGAGCGCTGCTCAAATCTTATAACTAACGTTATTGCAGAGCCCCCACTCCGTCCAAGATTGCTGCCTCAGAATTTGCAACTACTTTTATCCTGGGGGTTGAAGGGTTGTATCCAAATGATTCTAAACTGGTCAGCTATCCTGAAGCTGCTTACTAAAATGCCATCCCTATCCCACCTGGGTTCAGCTGACAACAAGCAGGTGGAATCCTGAGGCTGGACAAGGTCATCCTTCATTTTGACTCTTGTCTAGTCATGGACCAGTTCCTAGCAGCTTCAGCTCAATTGGAATTTTGTGTTTTTTCGATTGTAGCCTACTCAGTACCCCAGAAAATGCCTTCTCCTCCTACTCCATTAGAGAACCATGATGCAACTCCCTCAACTCAGGCTTTAAACGTGGCAACAGGTCCTCCTATTTTAACAGTAACTTGTTCAAGGGACACAGCTGTGGGAAGACACACTACTAACCACCTGATGGGTAACACGGAATCGTGTGACGCCAAGGACTGGAATTGGGTTGCGGCCAGTTAGAATGTGCATTACCATTAACAACACAAGTCGTGCCCAGAAGTATTGTCCAAACTAATCTCTTGCCTTTCATGGAACTCAAGGCGCTACATCAACCTACTGTCCCAAAAGGCCTCACCTATCATCGAAAAAGTTATGTTCTGGGTTCAGGAGTGTCGAGGCAGTACCAAGCATGATTCACACGCCAACTGCCCATTTCGAAGTACCAGGAACGTTCATGCCGAAATGTGTAACGTATGATGAACAAATAAACCAGCAGAGATCCGCAGTAGGGCCCTGTCCAGTAGCTATCAGAAGAGCAACACCTGTTGAAGTACCAACACCTAAAAAAACCTCGACAGTAAGGTACCCATTGAGAAAACCATACCGACATGAGAGACAGAATGACAATTGTCTAAATGCAATACCTGAAGAAGCCAAGAAGATGCTAAAGAAAGATGAATGGTGACATCATAAGAAACCAGACTGACTCACATATAGAAGATATAACGACCTGAGATTGATGAAAAGAGATGAAACACCATGGATAAGTGACATCCCGAGCATAAAGTGAAATAATTGATGTCAAAATGTCAGAAATGTATGCCATGAGCGTGATGAAGATATTCAGTTAGTTTAAATGTGTACATATGCACAGTAACCGTAAGACGCACAGAAATCGTGAGGCTTGCTTATGCTTAGTAGTAAGATAGATTGTGGCAAGCACCACCTATACATATCTACCTCAAAAGGAGCACTTTATAGAAATGCACTTCCACTATGTGTAAGAGCAGAATCAACAAAAGGTTACTAAAGGTCTCAAGAGGGGAGCCTTGCAGCAAAGAAATTGAGAATTAAAGACGGAGATAAACTACAGTAGAGAATGAGTTAAAGGAACTGCCCACAAAATGTGTATGCCATGGCCCCAAGGCGGATCGCTATCTAAAATGGTCCAGCAGCACATGGCGGCATATTTGTTAGATAAATGCCTAGCTAGTTTAGAGCTTTGGAAAATGTACCAAGAGGATAAGGAGGAGGAGCTGCCGTTAGATTGGATACTTCACATATGCAAAAAGAGGGGTGAAATGCCTTCTGCGCCACCGACCCCGTCTGAAACAATTAGTGAAGCCAGTAAAGACGAAGGATTATACCCGTTTAGGGAACTTAAGGCAGCCACAGGATATAGCAACCCAGCATATGAGTCACCTACCCAAAGTAGTGACGAAAACTCAGACAAAGACAGAGATAGAGAGGCTACCAGTCATTTGGTCGACAACCAAATGGTTGAATGACCATTTGGTCGACACCAAATGGTCGAAATCCAAATGGTCGAATTTTTTTTTTTTTTGGGGGGGGGGTTCCCCCCGCCGGCCCCCTTTTTATATATATATTTTTTTTTAACCAAACAAAACAAAAATATATATATAAATAAATAAATAAAAATTTCGACCATTTTTTTTTCGACCATTTGGTTTCGACCAAATGGTCATTCGATCTTTTTTTTTCGACCAAATGAGCGGACACCAGATAGAGATATCACCTCCAAACTCCCAAAGGACAAGGAGAGACAAGAAAAGGAAAAAGGAGACCAATCACAAGCAAGTACATCTCTAGATACAAGTAGAGAAGGAAAGAGATGGAAAGGAAATGAGGACAGAACTGGTGAGATGGCATTCACACAGAACGAATGGATGGGAAGTCAGATTTTATTGAAACTCGATGGTAAAGGCATTGAAGACGTGAGACAAAAGGGAGAGTCAGACGATTCAAAAAGGAAAGAGAAGGAAAAGGAAAAATGATTGAGAGACGAAAGAATAAGAAAAAAAGATAGACAGAGACGAGAGCAGCTGTATCGCGAAGAACAAGAAAGGAAATGCGATCATAAGCCAAAAGCAGCTAATGATCAGGACAGGCAGGAAAAACTAAGAATAGAAGAAGAACAACAAAAGATACAGGAGAAGAGAATAAAAATATGAAGGGATGAGGAGATACGAAGGGCAAATGAATGTAAAGATGCAAAGAAACAGGAAGAAGATAGGGTCAGAGAGGAAGCAAGGAAGCCCAGAGAGTTCGATGATGACATAGAACGCAAGCGAAGACAGAGAGTACTGGATCTTGAATATCTGGAAGAGAGGTTTATTTATTTCCATGTATAAAGTGCCAAGCTGCCCTAGGGCATCGTGGCGCTGTTACAGCTGATTCACTTGGGTGCAGGCAAAATACAGTGTACAAAACTGTAGGTTAACAAAACCTAATCCAGTAGTAGACTGGGAATACATAGAAGAATTATTTCCTGAGTACGATTCAGTACCAGGCACGTCTAGATCAAATATCGAAGATGACTTCGAGGCCAGAAGCATCAGAGAGACAATCGATGGAATATATGTTGAAATGGGGCTAGAACAGGTACCGCATAGGAGAGGAGAGGACTAGCGTCTTGAGAGCTCTCAGTTGTACGACAATGAGGATGCCTCCTGAAGTAGCAGAAATAGAGAGTTGTCCCTAGTAGGTTGATGCTAAATAGGAACGAGGAAGATGAGAGGAGTTACACACGTTGGACACAGACAATATCAGACGCAGAAAGAAAGGAATGTGAGGAAAAGGAAGATGAGAGAAGATGCAAAAAATGATTCTTTAAAGGAAAGGGAATAAGATGGTCAGATTCTAGTGAGTCTGCACCTAAGGCATCAGAGTCAGCCACACAATCAGACAGACACTAAGGAGTATCTTAAGGTCAGAGGTGGGTGTCTCCACCACCCTATGTGAGCAGACTAAGGACATTGCCAGGTAGACGGTGATGTGGGAATATTACCCCTGCAGTGGATAGAAAAATGATGAGAGTGGAAAAGGAGTGCCATGTGTTACAATTCCTGTTACTCGAAAAAGGAGGAACAAGGCCACAGTATATACCCTGGCCACACATGGATCATCTGAAAAATAAGCTTCCAATGTTGACATCAGGAGCCGGAAAATGGATACATGAGCTAGAAAAGATGACAGGAGGGAACACGTTAGCTATCGGAGACATTAAGGGCCTTTTAATCACAATACTTTGTGATAGAGCTGACATTGTGTGGACACATGCAGGTTACCCTGGCGTAACTACATTTAATACTGCGCATGATGGAGCTCTGTTTAATAGTTGCAGAGCCGCGGTATGGAAAGCATTACAATTGCTATGCCCGGATACTACAGACAAGGGAGCTATAATGACACGTAAAATTAAGAAGATCCATTGCTTTACATTCAGAATTGCCAAGACACATGGGTGCTGGAAACACGTGAATCTTGGGGGAAGTCCATACCCATGTTTTACCATATACTATGCCAAGGGCTGCCAAATCAGGTACAGAAGCAGCTCAAGAAATTGGTAGAAATTGAGGCCAAACCGTGGTCTGAAATACAGTTGACCATAGCTCACTATTGCAGGCTGCTGCAAGAGAAAAATCGCAAAAAAGAGGCTGCACGAAAAGCTGAAGAGGCAAAATTAGTACAAAAGAAATTGTCAACATATGTCATTGAAGGGGCGATGATAACTAGCACAGACTGATCGAACATCCAGCAGGTCAATAATCAAAGGCAGGTTGATCAAGGCAGTAATGGGTTTTATCCCAGAGGGAGAGGCTTTCGAAGAAGAGGTTTCCAGAATAATCAGGGAGGTTTCCAAGGTAATCAGGGAGGTTTTCAAAACATGCAAAATAGCAATCAGGATATGTCAAATGGGCAAATAATCGGACCACTGCCAATATGTTGGACGTGTGGGATGGTAGGGCATCTAGCAAGCACATGCAGAAGTCAAGGTATGGTACAAAATGACAAAGAAACAAGAGTAGGGATGGTGAATCCACTAATGTTTTTACAGCAGGGTGGAAATGGAGTTGCACAAAATCACAAAGTGCAACAGCAAGCGCTGGGAGCACAACACTGTTTGCAACCTCAGAATATGACACATTTTCCACAAGGATATTCTCAACAGTCGCTGATGCAACTGTCACATACAACGAGTACAGGACAGGCATTGAATTCTGGAATGAGAAATAACACTGGTGATGGAGGAAGTCAATTCGCTCAACATTTGACAAAGTTATATATGGACTAGGGCAGCTCACTGGGAAACTTGATGTGCACTATCCTATCAGTGACACCAAACCCTCACGAGGAACCACGAGGAACCGAGGGTAGATGTCCTCATAGGGGATAAAGAATATTCCTTCTTAGATGACAATGGTGCAACACGCTTGTGTGTACATGAAGGCAAGTTTTCCTTGTCCGGCGATGCCATAACTACTCAGGGATTCACAGGAACAACAAGTCATGTTTCTTTTACAAAATAACTTCCAGTCTCTATAGGAGAGTGTGACATGAATGTGCCACTGCTAAATTCAAGGCAAACTCCAGTAAATATATTCAGACAAGAACTAATGATGAAGTTAAACTTGACAATCTAGTTCATGGATAAGGGCATAGTATGTTCAACTCCAGGAATGCATTATTTGAACATATGCAAAATGATTAGAGCATACACAAGACAAACGGCTATGAGAGCTATCCCATTGGAACCAGAAATATTTGCTTATGGAGTGCGTATATTAATGTCATGGTTAGCAGGCATTACAGACGAACCATTGAGAACTCCAGATGAGTTTTTGTTTAGGCCAAGAATACCTATGCAAGAGACAAGTGTTTCCCTTGCCAATACACACAGCCATAGTGTGAGGAAAAATGGCACTGATCGACGGTTGTGATGACTAAGGCAGACAACGGTGCACAGTAATTGCCACTGAGGAAGGGTACAGATTTACTGACGTCATTGATGATGAGCAAACAGGTGCAGATGAAACAACAGTTGAGGTTAATCATTTATTGGATGAAAATGATCAAAAGACAAATGTCCCAGAAAATGATGTTGGCACAAAAACGTCCTGAATATTTTGATGACGACATGGCCAAGTGTCATGATGCCTTACCCCCGGGGATCCAGACCAAGTCCAGCAACCCCAGAAGCAGGCATCAAGTTATTCTAAGCAAGCCCAACAACCCCTGCTAGGGGCTATTTGGGTGCAGTCCTGTCTTCTATGGTGCCAGGCTCATAAGGAGAGTCAGTCCTGGCGCCATAGGCGCCAGGCTCATGGATTAAAACTTACCTGATGCAGACCATGCTGCAAACTTACCTGATGCAGACCATACTGCAAGCGCTCCAAGCCAAAAGAGGCTTGGAAGGGACTACTTTATCTAGAGACTATTTTTTACTCGGGTGGGTTTGGGGAGGAATACTTACCTGGGACTACTTTAGAGGCTATTTAAACCATGCCCGAAGAGCAGCACACGCTTCGCGTTATTCTGCATCCAGCAGCTTAACGCTCACCGTGCCTGCAAGTCTGCATCCAGTCTTCTGCCACGCCCGCCTCGAGTCTGAAGCTCCTAGAAAAAGGGAGAAAGAAGGAGAAAAGGTTAGAACAAGAGAAATACCTTTGATCCTTACCTCAATTCCCGATCCACCACGCCTTCGAGCTGGAAGAAAGAAGTTATTTTATGCGCGTCGCTTTGCTTGCTGCAGCGCTGCGGTGAACTCACCGGCCTTCGCAGTATCTTCACTATCCACCGCATCCTTCTGCATTTTCCCGCCGCACTCAGGCACCCAAGGGGAACACAAGAACAGCAAAGTGAGCCAAGGGAATAAACCGAGGTAATATTAGTTACCCCCCATAGACTTACCTGATTTTACCGCCGGGGGTACTATTCCTCTTTACGGGTCTGCGCAGCCTCCACTGCATCTTCGCCGCACCCCGGCCCCTAAGGGGAACAAAGGACAGCAATGTGAAACAAAGGGACAAACAGGGGGAATCCTTCTCACCACAATAGACTTACCTAATTTTACCGCCGGAGGCATTATTCCCCGAAACTTCATAATTTCTCCCAACACCTGAATAAGTGAGAAAGCAACAGGTTACATACTGACATTATTTTATCGAACTCGTTGGATAATACAAATCCTTACCTGAATGTTACCGATTGCCATGAGGAACTCTTTGCTAGGGTCAAGCTGCAACCTGCAAGGAATCGGACAAGAGTGAAAGTCAGACATTTGAACTCTTACGAACTATATACTTACGGCGTCTCGCCAGAAATCTCAGAGTCAATATTGTTCTGGAACTCACCAATTCCTTCGAACCAGTGAAGCAACTGGTTAACTACGCTCCCCTGCACTCAATGCAGGATGGAGAGCTCATCTTTCCAAACCATCAGGTGAGACTATAAGAGGGGACATTAAAGGTGATCAGTGGGGAGAACAGTGGGGGTGGGGTTTAACACTCAACTCGACGGGTGAAATTCCCTTTCTCCATTTGCAGAAGGATACTTCTACCCCTGCACTTGCGCGGTATGAATGACACCTGGCCTAGTAGGATCGTTGTCTGTCCTCCCCCTGTCCCCCCTCCCTGCCTCGTCGCGCCTTGAAACACTTGTGTATAGGCGCGTTACAAATGCCATATCATATCATATCATATCATATCATATCATATCATATCATATCATATCATATCATTGTGTCGGAACGGGAAATGTGCCAATGGCCATCTTTAAAAACACAATCTATTGCAATCCTCCCAAACCACCAGTGTTTTACAGGAGAGACCAGGGCCTTCCAAATCACCATGTCCAAGGCAAGCAGAAAATCAAACCCCTGCCTGTGCAAGAAGCGTTTTTCGGATGAAGCACTAAACATGTTGGCGGACACCCTCGCTGCCCATGCTGAGGAGATAAACAGGCACAACCTAAAAAGGGAGGTGCATCTAAGGAAAAAGGAGATTTGGGAGGAGGTAGCCCGCAAGGTTTCTGCAGTCAGCGCCACCCCATGGACAGTCAAAGATTGTAAGAAAAGGTGGGACGACCTCCGCCTTAGGGTACGGAACATCCTGGCCAGCAATAGGAGGGAGGTCATGGCCACAGGCGGGGGTGCCCACTCACCCACAAAACTAATGCGCTGGGAGAAGACGTGCAGTACCTTCATCCAGATGGAGTCCATCGAGGGCTTCGGGGAGATGGAGATGGGTGCTGCAACATCTGGAGATGGAGGTGAGTGACCCTGCAGGCCCCAGTAGGGGAAACCACGACGTAGCACAAGTGATCTGGAATAGAGTCTAGCCAAGGCAATGCATGTCCCAACACACACATCAACGTATCCATGTCCAGATGGTTGCCCACACCCTGCCACACTGAAATGCATGCTGCGTGGCAATCCCATTACCAACAGACAGCCAACACACACAGACCATGCCCATGTAATATATCACACAAACCCCAATACAATGGCATGCCACCGGCCATGCAACATTCCTGAATTGAGACGTCACGGCAAATGCCAAAATGCCCCTTTCAAACTACCCTGTGTGACACACCTGTAAGGTATGAATGCATGATAAATGAAATTCTCCACAGCACCATATAATGCATCTTGTATTTAACACCATCATTGATGCCCTGAATCTCTTCTACCCCCCGAGGCACTGACAGAGAGGATGGCAGTGAAGAAACACCCAAAAGGGCATCCACATCCCGGCCCAAGACAACTTGCACAGGCAAAACCACCTCCGGGACAGCCTCGCAGGCCACACCAAAACCCAGGGCGAGTGCCCCGGTATTTAAACTGTTCTGGGTCACTACCTCGCATTGATACTATTTTATTAGGAACAATAGGAGCCTTAGGACTGTTTGTGTAAACTTTGAATTTTGAATTTTAATTGAGCTGTACTTGCTTTTAACAGGGATTAGCTAATTGTGGTACACTCTATGCTATTTTCTATTTAAATTGCATTTTGAACCGCCTTTTACACCACTGTAGTCCGAAGCAGAATCCAAGCTCGAACGAGTGTATTCCAATGCTTTGATATATACCTAGCACGCGTCAAGCGACGCTCCGAACTACAACTCCCTTTGTTTCTGTAGTTCAGCGCACGCTCTTATAGACACGTCAGGCGCGTCAGCGCCGGTGCGTCTTAGCCGGTTTACCCCGGTTCACCATGGAAGCTAGGATCTAGCTCGGATATCGAGACTTTAGGGTGAGTGTTACATTTATTCTACATTTGTTCTTATACATCAGCAATATGGGTGTTAAGGAGGCCCTGGAGGCCATACAACAAACCAGAGATCGCTTGGATGCTCTCAGTGCGGACTGGGCTTCTAGGATCAAAACCAGCCCCACTTTTCAGGCACCAAATAATGTGGTTAATACCCCTCTTTTATGTCAGTTCCCCCCCAAATCCTTAAATGCGTTAATGAACAGCCCAAGCACAGATTCAATACCCCATAGCCATAACCCCATCCTCCCTTTGAACATATTCACCTCTCCGGATTCTACATTACAGGAGCCAGAAACACATGAAACTACGTTCATTCTCAAGTCACACACCATTAAAAAGGCCCAATCATGTGTGGACTCTCCTAATACGACCACCTGTTCTCTTAAATGTATGTTGCCCATCCCCATATCTGGTTCCCATACGAAAGACGAATCAAGAATTAATGAAATATACAAGAAAATTCAGGATTGGATGGTTCTGAATGGTCTAGCCATAAATAGTTCAAAAACGGAGCTTGTAATTATTGGCTCAGAGGCCAAATTAGATAAGCTAGGTTCCAGCTACAGATCTTTCATCATAGATGGCTGCCATATTGAGGTTATGAGTAAGGTGAAAACTCAAGGCATTTATCTGGACAAAAATTTGAGTATGAACGCACAAGTGAATAATTTGGTCTCATCTGCTTCATATTTTCTTAAGCTGTTTCGCTGCCTTAGACCTTTTATTTCAGAATCTAATGCCGAAACCCTGGCAAGAGCCATAATTGGCTCCAAGATCGACTATTGTTGTAGTCTACTTGTAGGGTTGCCGTTATCGGACATTCATCGGCTGCAGGTCATACAGAATGGCGCAGTTAGGGTAGTGAAAGGCCTATCAAGAAGAGACCATGTGTCTGAGGCTCGGTGCAGCCTGCATTGGCTACCGGTGCAGGCCAGGATTATGTTTAGGCTTCTCCTTATCACTCAAAAATGCATACACAGAGTTATGCCACTTTACTTGAAAGAACTAGTTTCAGTAAAAAATAACTTCCGATCCCTTCGTTCGGATGAAACAAACACTCTGGCTATGCCACGTTTGAAAACTAAAAAATCCAGAGACTCAGCCTTCATCTCAGCAGCACCCCTTAAGTGGAACTCGTTGGCAGTTACATTGAGGACTACCACCTCTGTGGAAATCTTTAAAAAGGGGCTGAAAACCGCACTCTTTTCGTAGGCCGGACCAGACCTGAGTATGATTTCCGCAGATGAATCTGTTCTGGTAGCTGATTTCCACTCCTGTATGCTTTCGTATTGTTTGTGTTGTCGTTTCTAAGCGCCCTTAAGCCTTAGGGTACCTGGTGCGCTATACAAATGCTAAACATAAACAACATAAACATAAACATGAGGGCCCCACAACTGTGCCAGACACCGGAACAACAGAGCTGCCAACACCAGCAGAAGGCGAGGCCAGTGGCACCCATTCGGCAAAAACCAGTTCCGTGGGCGAGACAGCTGCCACTGCCCCACAGAGGGACATTGAAGTTGGAGGAGAGGAGTATGTGAACGAGGAAGGGCTGATACATGTGGCATGTCCACACTCCCCAAGCCCCCAGTCCACCCCCCAACCCCACCCTCAGACACACCCACCAGCACCATTGCAGATCCTGCCCTCCACAGCACAGACCTCTCCACCACCCCCGAGGCCAGCCTGCCAATGCACGCCCGGTCGTAGCACCCTCAACCACTGCTGCTCCCACTAACCTTGAGGCACGGCTAGCAAGGGTGGAGGCAAGACAGGACTCCATGCTGGAACTAGTACGACAATATGTAGCGGATGGTGAGGACACAAGGAGGCATATAGCGCAGGCCATTGCGGGGATAACTGCCGCCATCATTGCCTCTGCAGTGATGATGTGAGACAGTCTGGGAGCTGCCATGCAGGTCCTGACCTCAAACCTGCTGCACATGCAGCAGCAACAACCCGTGCCAGCCGTGGCAATTTATGCAGCAACCATCCCCATCCACCACACCCACATCCTCCACAGCCACTTTCTCTGCACCCTTCAGTCCTGTGCGTCAGACAAGGCGGAGTGCGAGGCAGTCAGAAATGCTGCCCCCGGAGAGCAAGAAAGGACGAAATAGTTTTGGACAACAATGGGAGTGGGTTACATGGTGTTGGTGGTGTTCATTGGGGGGTATAGGTTGTTCATTGGGGGGGAATGGAGTGTTCATTGAGGGTATGGGGTGTTCATTGGGGGGTAAGGGGTGTTCATTGGCAGGTATTGGGTGTTTTGGTGTAGTGGGGGAGTGGGTAGTACTTTTCTGTAGTTTATATTAATACACCCGTTGAGTACAAAATCATTCAATGCCTGGACATTGTTCATTCCGTGTGTATTGATTTCATTCATGTCAGTGCACAGTGGCCACATCCCCATATTCCCTGTGTGCATGTCCACATGGACCCAGTGTTCAGTGTAGTAGTGATACATATCCATCAATGTCCCTGTGGGTCAGAAGTATTCGTCAATCAGTGGCTGGCGTACAGCACGTCCATCTTGTGCATCAAGTACTGGCAGGGGTGCTGCTTCTCCTCCATCTTCATCCTCATCATCCTCACCCGGTGCATGCATGTCAATGTCAGGTGGCAGTGGTACATTTCTCCGGACGCACATGTTGTGCAGCATGACACAGACCATGGTGATCCTTGCCACCTTCTCAGGCCTATAAAGGAGTGATCCACCAGATCTGCTGAAGCAGCGGAATCGCGCCTTCAACAGGCCAAAGGTCTGCTCAATCAAAACATGGGTACAGGTATGAACACAATTGTACTGCTCTTTATGACTGTTCCGCGGGTTCCGCACAGGGGTAAGTAGCCACGGCTTCAAGGCATATCCTCCATCATCGGCATGGGAGTACAGAGAGGTCTATGTGAGTCATGCTGAGCTGCCACCTTCAGGATTCACAGCTTTGGCTGCAGCTATTTGCTGTTAACATGCACGTGTCCCTGTACGTATGCACTGAGATTATTTGGATGCATTGTGTACTGCAATATGGTCTGCTAGTCTGGATGGCGTTGTACAGATGATGCAGGGTGTTAACTTGCATGCTGATACGGATGTACTGTGGATGCAAAGCGATGTCTTGCCTCCCATGATTGCAGTGTATGCTACACTGTGCCTTATCACACTGGCCACATTGGCACTGTTGTAATCATGTTCAGTCATGCATCGTTTGACAGACCCATGGCAGCCTGGTTGGGCATCTTACATGTTGTCATTGATGTACGGTATTGGTCCAATGTGTGGCAGTGATGTGTCATGTTCGGGTTGGGAGGTTCAGGTTAGAAGTGTTTAGCTCTGAGTGCAATGTCCACTCACCGCCCATTCCCAACCAGGTGGAGTATGCATCCCCATTCACACCCAGGTGGAGTATGCATCCCCCCATTCCCACCCAGGTGGAGTATGCATCCCCCCCATTCCCACCCAGGTGGAGTATGCACCCCCCCATTCACACCCAGGTGGAGTATGCATCCCACCACATCATGACCCCGACTACCATGGGCCAGTCGGGCAACTCACCAAGCAGCCAGGCATGTCGTCCAGCATGTCGCTTCATGTGGCGGGGTAGCGTGGAGTTACGCAGCACCATGGAATCATGAGTGGATCCGGGATATCGGGCACAACAATGTATGATGATCTTGCTGGAGTGATATAGCAAAAACAAAGAGGTGATGGCTGGAAGGTTTAGACTTAATCTTAACCACTGGCAATGCTCTGGGCAACCCTCCAGACCACCGTTCTTCGCCTGCCAAGCCATTACAGAAGGGAAAGACCATATGCAAATCAGGCTTGGCCCCACCCCAAAAGGGGCAGTCCAGCCCGAACTGCTAGGCCACATCCCTTCTGCACGAGACCACAAGCATCCCCAAACATGTTACGCACATTGATGGAATGTTATTGCTTGCGATTGCGCTACACTGCCTTTATGGCATGAGGGACTACCAATTCAACATGGGTGCAGTCGAGGGCGCCAACACAATTGGGCATGCCTGCCAGTGCATGGAAGCCTACTTTGGTGTCAGCAATCTCCTGGGCAGTCCGTGGTAGGGATATGTGGGTGCTAGCATGCTTCAGGAGGGCATCCAGCACTTGGCTCAGGATGCATGAAAAGAGTGGTTGTGATATACCATGCAGCTGGCCCACTGTGTGCTGGTAGGTGCCTGTGGCCAGGAAGTGGAGCACAAACACCACCTTTAGTAGCGGGGGGATGGCAGTGCGAATTTCAATGAGGCTGACGATGTCATCATGTATCATGTCCACAATGGTGGTGATGGTGTCCCGGTCCAACCGGTACAGGTTGTGGATCTGCTCAGGGGTTAGATGGAATGGACTGGGTCTTATGTGAGGGATTGGTGGCTGCCTACGAGGTACTACTGGCTGCACTGGTGTAAATTGCTGGGCCTGTCTCACCCTCCTTCTCCTCCTGCATCTCCTCTGTGCTGCCTGTTGTTGCTGCTGTAGTTATTGTTGTAGTTGCTGTAGTTGTAGCAGTACAGGCATGTCCTCCATCCCCATGACTGCAACAGCTAGTGGTATCATTTTGGTGTGGGAAGGGGTGTGGTGTGTGGGTGTACTCCATTTATGCTGGGACAGGCTCCATTGACTCTACCTGTGGTGATTGTGTGCACCTGTGGCAGTTGCCTTGACTGCAGGTTGCTGTTTATGGGTGGGGACCCTAATTACTGCCTTTGGGATGCCGATAATTGCATGCCTGTGTGAGTTGCAATGTCCTCCAATTACCGGCATCCCGGTATTTACTCCACGAAGGGGCACGTGTACGCGTGCTAGCAAGTATGAAGGGGCACGGTACGGGCAGTTGCGGTATTGGCGGGTTGTCAGGTCGTAATGGCACAGACCCGTTAACGATGCCGGTAATACCATTCCGCCTTCCTATTTTCATTACCTCGATTCTCGTAATGAGGCCCTCTGTCTTTTGCTGACTGAGGGCTGGATGTGGAGGTCACTGATGTGTGGTGAGAGTGGGTTTCATGGAGCATCTGTAATATCATCCATGTGTGATGGGGCAAGTAGGGCAGATGCAACGCCATGCTCCATCTCCCACACCTCCCAAGCAAGAGCGGAAAGATAAAATAAGAAAACTCTTTGAGTAAAGGTTTTTAGTCCTTTTGTTGTTTGAGAAGTAGCCATGTTGTTTTGTAGATGATAAACGCAATTCAAACACAGTTAGTTTTGCCACACTTAAGGGAACTACTTTTGCTACACAGACAATATAGAAAACAATGACGTGTGGCATGTATAGTTGAATGGGGTATATATTAGGATATTAGGTTTGTTTAGCTTTGGTGTAACACTGAGAAGGGGTATCGCCATTTTCAGACAAGCCCCCCCCCTTGAAGCTACACAATTTGTTTCTTCTATTAAAAGTTTTTCTTTTCACTCCTGCTTGAAAAACACCAAACAGCCATGGTCAGGGAAGAAGGGAGGATGGATGGTGTTAGCTAAAGCTGTGAGAATTGGCTATTTGCTGAACTCTAAACAGATATGTAACAAGTATTTTCATTCCAGATGATAACTACATGAATACACAAAGCTTTGATTGCAAGGTGCAGGAAGATGCACGTAGTAACATTGCCAAAGATGCAAAGTTAAGCTGCATACACAGTACCTCCAATGACAAGTTTCTGCCATTGCAACCATGGTAGAATGTGTTGGTGGGAACAAAAAATACAAGACATTGTTTTTTGCACAAAGGGCCATCATCATGTTTTTTTCTAAACAAGCTATTCATCCCATGACTCAATTAGAAGACAGTGCACTTATGTTGGCAACATGTATTGAGACAAGAGTTGAAAAATGAGTTATTCAAGGTTAGGGAATGCCCTGAGATCATCGAGGTCCAAGCATGGGAATTAAGATGGCAGTATTTGTTCCCTCTTGAAGCCAAGGTTTGATCTCTCGGTCTCAGAGGGATGCAACATCCAAGGCCCCCCCAAAAAATGGCTACAATGGTATAAAGACTTTCTTTTATCACTGTCAGCATAAGACCTGTCACCAATGAAATAGTGAGAAAGTGACATTAATGTTGATGATGTTAGGTTAATGGGGTTGACACATTCATAAAAAGAAGAAGTGGAGTTTAAAAACAAGGGATGAGTGGGATGAGAATGTTACTTTTTTATCACATAAGGTCTCCCCGCTGAGACCTACAATCACACTTGTACAACACAGTGGTTATGGAGATGAGGGAGTGGCCTGAAATACAATCACATATAGTTCATAAATCTAGATTGAAACAGGAGAGAGAGAGAAGAACACAATTCAACAGAGAGAAAGGAGGAAAAAGCAACATGAGTGCAGAAGAAATTAGTTATGTTTACAATTGAAGGGGCAGGGACGGTAATTACTAACCCTGTTGAGGGCCAGTATGAACAGGACTATACCCAAGTAGGACCAGTGGGGTTTATCACAGGGAGAGGAGAGACGATGTACTACCCTATAGGGGAAGTCTCCAGAGCGGCCAGGTGAGGTGGATTTGGAGGAGGATTTGATGGTATAGATCAACATTTGGTAGATTTGTAAGGTTTGAAGGACAGTGTTGGGTATGTGGAAGAACAGGGCATATTGCACAAGCATGTAGGAGTAGAGAAGCAAGATCTTATGGTTCGGGACCCTATGGCAAAGGGGGTGTTGTAGAATAACATACACTTACCTATAATCCACAGTATCAGACAAAACACACCCCTAACTTTCAGAATCCCATGCAACAAAAGACACAATATCACTTTGCAAATTTGTAGAACGCATTACCCCATACCAATACACCCGCTTTGGCACTGCAGCAGCAGTTTAGTGCCCTGCCATGACACCTCAGAACACACAACTGCAACCCCAGATTCAACTACCACCAAATTCCCTCAAAGCACACACACTGCATTCAACACAGCAGTGGGACAAGCATTTGATACCACAAGATATTGTGGGGTGTAACCCTTTTTCATTCCCAGGCATTGGTACGTTCCCCCAATAGGACAGATTACAAAGGGCTCTGATGTGCCCAATACTATCAGTAAGCCAAATCCAGACAAGGAGACCCGGGTGTGAGTAAAGATAAGAGAAAGGACATTTTTCTTTCTAGAAAACACAGGTGCTACCAAATCCTGAATCAGGGAGGGAAGGTTTCATTTGTCAGACATTATAATGGACACACAGAGATTCTCTGGGGCTATGGTATCAGTTCCTTTCCAGAAGATCTGCCCATAACGACAGGTACACAAGAAATAACAATGCCTATTTTGTATTCTGCAAACACACTAGTGAAAATATTGGGCAGGGACATTATGAGTAAATTAAACATGACCATTTCCTTTACTGACAAGGGTATTGTGTGTTCTACTCCAGTTATTCACAAGCAAAGGCAGTGATACAGGCATTTTATGGCCACAGCATTTTACAAGAAGTGCCACTTCAACAAGATTTATTTCTCTATAGAATACAGATAATATTAGGTTCTGTGCCCAGAATTGAATATCAAAAATTATGTTTGCCGACAGAATCTATATTTAGACCAGAAGTGTCCAGAGATATTCCACCTGGAACAATCATCACAGTAAATTTAGAATCAGTTATGACAAAGGAATACACAGTACTATCACATGGGACAGATGACAAGGGCATTCAGTGGTGCTTTGTTTGTGTATTGTTCCAACACTGCGCTTGACTGATTTGACTGATGAACAGCTTTTTCAAGATAATAATGATGACCGAGGGATGGTTTATGACATATGCATACCTTGCCAGTTGGCAGCACAGCACAGAGAGGTCCCACAGAAGGTACTATTGCCAAAGATATTATCATCACACTTTCAGAAAGATTTGGAGAAAGTGCCTAAAGATCTATGGACTAGCAACCCCCTCGATGTAGGTCTCTTAAAGGGTGTAGGAGCGGTCAAAATTAAAATAAAACAAGGAGCAATATTGCCCGGGGTGAGAAGTTACCCTATGTCAAGAGTATCAGATGAAAGAATATATGACCCCATTGTCACATTATGGAAGCAGGGCATTATTTAACCATCAGAAAATCCATGTAATATGGCTGTGTACCCTTGGAAGAAAGTAACATGGGGGGGTCTTGGAGATTTGGGTAGGGCCTCCACCCTTTGAACAATATATTGGAAGCAGAGTTTTCACTGGTGCCTAACCCAGCCACAATGTTTTGTAATGTCCCTACAAACCAGCACCTTATGCATCTTTTACAGCTAAATTGCGCTTTGTGGAGACGCACCTAGCCACCTAGCCACCAATGCTGTTATTCCCACCAGTAATAACCTATCCCGGGACCCACCAACGGCCAAGTATACAGGTGATTGCACCAAAAAAACCTTTGTCACTTGATGGTATAGACAATTGTAAGAGTGAGTATGCATTTTAGGAAGTAACTCAACACCATTAACTGTGTGTTTCTTTTAGATTGTCCTTGAAAATGGTCTATTTACAAGACTTGACACATACTGACTACCCCCACCAACCAATTGAGGCAACATTTTCTACGAGAAATGGGTGAGAGATACTTTTCGATCTTCAATTATAGACAAAGCACTAACAACACTTATCGTTTCTTGTTTTAATTAACAGCCTGTAATGCGATAGCAGCCACTAGTACTACTTAACTCAGATATTGTTTGAACAGAGACTGACAGGAATTCAAACTTTATAGTCCTGTAATTACCTTTGACCACAGTTTCAATTTCCTGATGAATGTTCACCATTGTTAGATTTCACAACAGAAACATGTTGAGAAGGTCCCAAAGCTCAAGAGCATATGCTATGTGTGTTTGCTATTGTGCAACACAGTTATCCATACTCTATTGAAGACCATAAAACACTTATTCTCAACAACCACAACTACCTCTACTCAGTAGAGCTACAGAACCTTGTTAGGTCTGTAGTCACTATTTTCGCATTTATATACACTTCAGTGTTGTGTTATGTTTATTCATTGTCATCTACAAACTAAGTTGATCGATATTTTATTAAATTGTTATATTCTCAATAAAGTATTCACATTTTTTGTTAATCATTTGTTGCATGACTTGCTGCTTCTATTTACAGGCTGCTATATTCTCTACCCCTCCATGTTATATTTAATGTCCCTACAAACACCCCCCACTTTCTTCCATACCATTGCACTCATACACACTGTGTTCACATACTGCGGGTAGAGATTTCAACACACTCGATTACCACAAGAGTATTGTGAATCACTCAGTGTTTGTTGCAAATGGATTTGGGGAATTTACCACACGGACTGTAGTAATACAATAGGTGGATTACATTTGGTTTGAAGCACCAATGAAGAGGAATGTAGAAAAGACTCAGTGATGCTATTGACACTATCGGCAGAGAAGGGGTATAAAGTGGTCAAGGACAAATTGCAATATTGCCAGAAAGAAGACCTTTATTTGGGAGAAATAATATCATCAGAAGGAAGGAGAGTTACACCGGAAAGAGCAGAGTCAATACACTACACACCACAGCCAATGACATTCAAAGAAATGCAACAATCTCTGGGATTGTGCAACTATTGCCAATCCTGGATCTTTGAATACACCACACACACCAGATCCCTTTTGCAAGGTTTAAAAGAAGCATGAAAGGAAAGGGGTCCCCTCATTTGGTCAGTCAAGATGTTCAAATAATTCCATGAACTTAAACATGTGATCAGCACTGCCCCAGTTATGGCTACACCAAATTATGAAAATGAGTTTTTCTTGTTTTTTCATTCTAATGGGTATGTGATGACACATGTCCTCACTCAGAAGTATCAATGGGACAGAATCCCCTGGTATATTTTAATGGCATTTTGTACCCAGTAAAGCAAGGACATTTTGCATGTGAACAGACTTTGACAGCAGCAGCCTTCGCAAATAGAGAAATTGGCAATAATTACCATGGGCTGGTCAGTGACTCTTTATGTAAAGCATGCCCTTTTTGCAATCCTGGAAACATCACAATCCATACTTACCGCACTGCGCACCTCAGGCTATGAGGTGATTCGTAATGGAGGAGCTGTGATGAAGATAGGGTACCAAGAACCGAAAGCAGTGGGGGGCAGCCCCCCCACTTAAAACAAAGCTGAGAAATGTGTATGGAATTATTTGGTGTTGTAATTATGTGAAAATGGTGTTCATAACGTTAGTATATACTAGTAGTCTAAAGGGCGTCATGTTTATAAGGTCGAAAATGTAATTATCATAATGTATTAAGGTGGCAATGCACAAAATGGATAATAAGGTTTTCTGTACACAGACAGAAAAGAGCTCTGGTAAATGCCTTTTACTGGAAATGCATGTAACTGAAAATGTGGCTAAAATGGGAGAAATTAAGTCACGTTTCAGAGTGTGTAGAATGGGGTAATTCAAAAGTTGAAACATTCAAGGATGACATACTTTCAGAAATTTGACGAATGGGCAGAAACCAGACATTTAATTAGGCCATGTCTGGAAAAACTTATCTAAAGGGTCCAGCTGCATCAACCATAATTGGGCAGAGCACCGGGGAAAAATTAAGAATGTTTGCCAGATTGTATTTCATTTTTGAAGGTTTAGTTCAATTAAAAAATAATTGTCCGGTGAGCGAATGCTTAACAAGGAGTTTTCCTGGACTTGTGTAGGGAGAGTGGGGGCAGGATGCTTCCTCTGAGAGCTATAAGAGGGAGCTCCGTTCTGAGCCTGGGGTGGTGGAGACTGTGTACTTGACCACGATGCGGTTTGTGCTCTGTGTCAGCATTGCATGAGATAAAACTTGATGAACTTTACAGTCTCTTTGCCAAATCATTGAGTTGTCCCTATTTATTGATGTTGGAGAATGTGAAACCAGCACCCCATCCACCTCAAGGTGCAGCTATCTTGTCTTAAGGTACTCGAGGGTGAGCTCTGATCCCATGGGCCCGTCAGAGGTCACTCCACCCTCCTGTACAATTCTTTCAAATCACTTGATTAAAATTATGAGGTTTTGCATTGGTAATCCTGCCACATTTATTGCAGAACCTTTGGAGAATGGGGATTGTATACATGATTGCTCCACGTACACTGACATCTATGATGACATATCCCATGTTGAGGAGGATGTATTGGGGGATTTGGTTTTCATTGACTGGTCATCGGCGATCGATCAGAGCATGGGATTGAGACATACAGGAGCAGCGGTGTACATTATGAAGACGATAAATACAAGGAAGTAACAACAGTAAGATTGCCGTCACACTACTCAGCACAATCAGCTGAACTAATAGCACTAATATCAGCATTAGAGATGTCCGGAACTCTAACCTGTCACCATTTATTCAGACTATACATACATCCCTTTTACAGTACATTCAGGCCTCTCACGATAGAAACAGAAAGGTTTCAAAAGGTGCAATGGCACACCTGTACAACAAAACCACTTACTTTCCAGACTAATTGATGCATTATCAATCGGTTCAACAGTAGTAATGGTGAAGTGTGCAACCCATACAAATAAAACAGACATGATACCCTTGACACAGATAATTGAATTACAGGGATGTGCAACCCAGCAGGAACAGAAATTATGGAAAAAGAGGGTATGCTCTTAATCCCCCACAGATTTGGTTTGGAGACAAAATATTAGAAGGAAACCAGTTATGTCTTTGGAATTACTCTTCAGCAATTACACTATCACACACACACACACATCTATAGCGGTAGGCCTACAAGAAGAATGGTTTGTTCCTATTGTACATGAGCATGTGTCAGAATTCATTACCAGCTGTGTAATATGGCAACAGTACACTGCAGGACACACCTTAAAAACAGTTTGATATATTGCCTCATCTGTCTGCACATTTTCACAACCTTCATATTAAATAAGTAGACATGATCAATAGATGTAACAATTATCGTTACATGATTTTTGTGCCATGGCTCTTCTCTCATTGGCTAGAGGCTAGAGGCAAGCCCTTCCCAATGCTAAATCGGCAGCAATATACCTTGCACATGAGGTGTTTCCCCAGTGGGGATATGTGAGATGTTGAGGTCCGACAATGGACAGCACTTTTTTCAATTACCTCAGATTACATTCTTATCAAGCATTAAACAGAAATTGTGTTCGATTGACCACCCTCAAGCAACAGAGTTGTGAAACACCTCAACGGCCTGCTAATGGAGCACCTTGTAAAGTTGTGTGGCACTCTTTACAAGAACTGGCTTTATTGCTTGCCACTCGCTCTTTTTCCTTTTCAAAATCAGCTAGGTTCTATTCACCGCCTACTCTGCATGAGATAGCTACAGGCATATCGCTCTGCAAATCTTTTAGGTGGCAAATGTCACAAATATCTTAGGGCCTTAACCAACTCTCTTAAGTTTATATCCAACCAGGTATGGCCCCAATATGCTCGGGCAGCCAATGCTAACAGAGAAGGGGTGACACCTCAGGATGAAGCAGCACTGCTACCACTGCTTCCTCTCTATTCTGGTGAAAGAGTTTTTGTGAGAAACTTTGTATGCCGCTGGAACAAACTTTGTTTGAAGTGATGTACTCAAATCCAACAGCTGGAAAGATCAAGGGCAGAAAGGCATGGGTTCATCTCAGTGATGTCAAGAGAGACAAGAGCAAAGTCCCCTTTTCCCAAAACAAGCAGGGAGAGGAAAGGGGGGTATAGTTTGGTTTCATGTGATTGTTTGTAATTCCATTCATATATCTATAGACAGAGAATGGTTATATGTTTACCCACAGCACAGGAGACATGAACAATTTATGGAAAATGTGCCTTGTATAGTTATAGTTATTGTGTTTATCCTTTTTGTATCTTTCTTTTCTTTGGTTAAAATTTCAGCAGTTGTTGCCACAAAAAGGCATTGATGTTACTTGAGGTGGATCTTCTTTAGTTCCGGAAACTTCTCATGACTTCTCTTTTCTTCGCTCCTCTTCCTTCCCTCACCCCCTCCTAAGCTAACTCTCTATCTGTCACTTCGACTGGGGCCTGGTCCCTTCAGAGTCATACAGGGGCCAGACCACCCCCTACCAGTCCCCCAGCATGCTTCTCAGCACTTGCCCTGGGTCCTCTTTCCTCGACTAGTTCATCCTGGTCATCCCTGCCCACCGCACTCATCCTTCCTCCGCCCATAACTTGGAACTTGCTGCCTCGGCCTGTCCAGCACTTGTCCCGCCACACTTGGGGGTACCCTACTCCTGCACTTCTCTCTCCCCCCCATGCACTTACCAACTTGTCCTGCACTGTAGGATTGTCACAACGCCAATATAAGCATTTTTTATTTTTGTACTTTTCAGTCCCATGACCCCCCACATTGTCTTGTGGCACCTGGAAACACCTGTGTATAGGCGCATTACAAATATCCAGTAAATAAATAAATGTGTTAGATAACCGGAGTGAAATGTCGACTAGGACAAAAAGGGAGGTTTTCGACCCAGAGAGGTTTCTTGGTGTTACCAGTGTTGGCCCTTCGCTCGATATTGATATTATGTGGTATGGCCACATGCAGATGATAGGAAGGGAGAGATGGAATGAGACTTGGCATGTTTGCTCTCTCATTCCCCATGCAATGGGCGGCCTTCAGCTGTTTATATCAAAGGAGGTGCCAGTAAATACCGCACACTGCTCCATCTCACCTTATGTAAGACAACAGGGTTATTTCAGGGATGGTGGGCACACACACAGCGGGTAGAAAAATCATGGCTCCATTTTTGTTGATGACTTTATTTAACTTTAAAACATGGCGGATCAAAAGGTGATGTGAGGAACCAGGAATAAGACGTGGACACAGATGACTCACTGTTTTGGTTATAAACTATTATTAAGTTACAAGAGGGTTGGAAAATGCTTCACTATTTCTAATCTAGGAGGTTTTTCCCTACCAAAGCTAAAATAATTGGGTCTGTCCTTTGTCAAGCAAAAATATATATATATTCCTAAGGGTATGAGTCTGCCTAGAGTTCTCCTTTTATTATAACACAAATTGGTTGTGGGTCCCAGACTAGCAGGTCATCTGGTTAACTCCCATTCCCGAGTCCTAGTCAGGTGTTTCTTTGGCTCCCATGGTTCCCCCTGTTGCTGTCATCGTCTCTGGTAGGCGTCTTTACTCTGGATGGTGTCCCAGCATCTTCAGCCTTCATCGAGCATGATTTGCTCCCTTGCATTCCGCTCTGCTTTCTGTGAGCATCTCCAAAGCACTTTGCTCATTGGGTGCCTGCTCGCACATCATAGTTTTTTTTTTTGAACAATTTTTATTATTTTTAACAAACAACACTCCAAACATTACAACCATTTCAGACGTACATGATCAATGTTAAGTCATTACATTATTTAATGCTGTCCTCCATCCTCCCCCCTCCATCCCCAAAACCTTGAGCCGTCATATACGTGCCATCTACCTGAGCATCTTCAGGTAACTCAATTATCGTCAACTCATCCTGGTCTTCCATTTCATGATTGACCTGGTGGGGGTTTTCCATCGAGGTCACCAGTTGTCTCCAGGCTATCAGGGGTCCTACCTCTTCCTCCCCTCCTCTAGTGACTGCTTCATACCAGACTTCAGTTTCTGCTTCTGCCCATTTTAGGAGGTCTGCCCACCACATCTCCACTCTAGGTCGGTGGGCCGCTTTCCAGCACATTGCAATTCTGTGCTTGGCCAAGACACAATCCAGGTCTTTCATCTTGCTAATATGTTTCAGATTACGTGGCCTAGGGAAACTCCCAAGCATACATGCCCAGGCAGACCCCAGGTCAAGCACCACCCCCCACCTGGCCATTTTCATCTTCAGTTCTACCCAGAAATGCTTCACCTCTGGAGAAGCCCAGAACATATGCAACATCCCGGCCTCCTCCTCTCCGCATCTGGGGCATTTCTGTATAGCTGAGCCACCAAACCTGGCTATTCTGCCGGGGGTCAGGTAAGCTCTATGGGTGACATATAGCTGGATCTGCTGGAGTCTCGCATTCCGGGACACTTTTTTGTGGTACCTTTGGGCTCTATCCCATTGTCCCTCTGTCATGGGTTACCCCACCTCCTCTTCCCAGTCGAGCCTCAGTTGGAGCAGCTCCTTCCCCGCCCTCTCACTCAAGAGCTCATATATCTGAGATATGTTGTGCCCACCCTCCGAGACATCATACATCATTTCTAAGGTGGTATCGGGTTCTTCTGCAAGTACTGTTTCAGGCTACCTTTCCCTCACCCGTTTCATGATCCTGCTGTAAGTGATATATTGACCCTTATGCACCCCTGTCTCCTCCAGCAACCTCTGGAATTCCAATGCCCCCCCCCCCTGCCATATGTCTCCAAGGGTGGACAGGCCCACCGGTTCCCAGTATCTGCGGACCCCTTTGTTCAGTTGGGAGTCTTCCCCACATAACACCACCAGCGGGACCTGCTGGGAGAGTGGGTCTGGGTCCCCCACTGTTCTCCATGCCCTGCGCCAGACTACACAGCCCAGCACCAGCAGTCTCCCCATCACCACTTTTGTTTTATGCAGCCACACTGTCTCTTTTAGAAAGTATAGGGAAGAGTCACCCACAAAAGCCTGGCTTCTGCGGAGTCCTCTGCGGACAGCCACCTGGATACATATAATAGCTGTCCCGCCAAGTAATATAATTCGAAATTCGGTAGGTTTATGCCACCCTTATCACACGAGTTTTGTAGTTTCCACAGTGTTTGGGAGAATTCTCTGTTTAGGCTGAATTTCCTAACCTAGTGAGTCCCCCAGCAGCTTTGCTGGATTTCAGGAGTTTGTTTTTTTTCCATCCTGCCAAGAGTGAGACTCTTTTTCTCCCACCCTTGGACATGTATGTGTGTAATTCCTTTGAATGTCAATGTGTTCTATGGGCTATGGGGTCTTTTACTCCATAGGGTCTCATATGTTCTTCTATGTGTGTTACACTGCACCCTATGTGCCGTAGCGCTGGGGCGTCCTAGCGGACCCCCACCATAGACTCCATACCCGGGGACTGACTACTGTCTCCCCGGGCATGTAAAGTCACCATTGGCTTTGCTAGACCTAAATTTACTAACAGAACTAGTACAAACCATCTTATTGTGGACGTACTAGTAGGGGTAATTCGATTACTCCTGGATCTGTTACTCGAGGGGGCACTGTCCCGTCCCCCCTCATCGAGTTTTGGCTGGTGGCAGTGGAAACTACTTGTTATGTTCGACCCCGAACATAACCCTATGGGATTCGTCCCATTGTTGGAGATTGATACTTTTTCTCGTTAATCGCTAACGTACCACCGATCTACTTATTGTAAATAAGTTAATCGGATGGTATTTTCTGCCAGAACTCGGTTTGTAAAATGGCATCTGTGTTCGTCTCTGTGACTCCAAAACCAAAGGTCGAGCCCTTTGTTCCACTTTTGGCGGGCTCTGTACAGAGACCCTCCAAAGTGGTGCCATTCTGTCTGGGTTACCACAGGGGTGTGGCAGGGGGTTTAGGCACCCTGGACCGAGTTGCCTTGCCAACTCCGGTCGCACTCTGGAGTGATTGGCCCAAGTGGTGAGCCTCCCCGCTCACCACTTAGCATGTGTTGATTGACAGCTAGGCTGAATGAATGGGGGTTTTCTGCATAAAAGCAGGGCTTTTGGGACTGGATCTTCAGAAGTCGCCACAGGACCTAAGAATCCGACGAGGGTAACGCTGAGCCGACCTGCATGACGACCCCTCCGGTGGAGCCCTGCGGAACCGACTCACCACTTTCCGACGACAGAGGAGATCTCCCTGCCGGAGAGTCTCTTCCCCTGGCTGGTGGGAACAACCAGTCCCCTGTGCTTTTTATTCGCCTCAGGACGCAGTGGTCGAATTGCCCGTGCAGAGCACCTCGGCAACCGGAGAGCCACTACCCCTGTACCGCGACCAAAAGGTGGTGCCTTGTGACGGAGCACTCCGCGGCTGGTCTCTTCCCCTGTGGTGCACCGGACTTCACTTTTCTTCGACGGCGAGATCATCTCTACTCTTGGCAAAGACCCGACGTGCATCCACCACCAGGAACAACTGCCCCCGCCGGAGCTGCCCTCCACAACAAGGTACCGTGTCCGCCTGGCTTCCCTTTCGATCGGTTCGAGTGAGGTGTCTTAATCCTCTCCTTTCCATTGGGTCGCCTCCAAGCTTTCTCACATATTGTTCTGAACTGGTTCAATCTGCCGATAACAATTTGCTACAAAGACTCGAACGCATTTCCACTAGAGACTTTTGGGACATATCGCCTTGCCTCTCTCCGAGTGGGCCTGGCCTCTGAACTTTATGATCTATTGTGGTTCTTATCTTCTTGCCTTGCATTTTTCCCGTGAAGTATTGAACTGTGTTGATTTCATAATCTGCTTATTTTTCTCTCCCGTCCTAACTAATATTAGAGTGCCATCTAGGTTGAGGCATACACCTCTGTCTGCAAATAAGTGGTGCCGGTAGAACCTAGACTTGTCGAAATATTGTTAGGGGGATTGATTGTTTCTTCTTCGTAGAGTAATTGTGTTTGATTTGTTTGCCGTGATATTGCTATAGTGTTTTTGATAGATGTTTCGTTATAAATAAATACCTTAATATCTTTACACTGAGCCTTGTTGCGTGTTTGTTTGTCTTACTGTGAAGAATTGCCCTATCTTGTATACTCCACATACTGCTTAACTCTTCTTGAGAGAATTCTGACTGCTCAGCCACAGCTACCAAAAGTGAATCTGTGTGGTGCAGACTGCTACCAAGTGGGTTTACTGTCAAACGCCTGTAATCCTAAATCTTTTGCAGTGGTCCCAGAGGGAACTGCACAGGTTTCCGCCTAACACACAGGGCCACTCTGTTCCTAGTATTGTGCCAAATGAAGCCCCTGCACAGGCTATGAAGTCTAACAAAGAAGCGTCTGGAGATCAAGAACGGGACATTTACAAAAAAATGCAGCAGCCTGGGTAAAACCACCATTTTGAGCAGCGATGCTCTTCCCATCACGGCAAGGGGTAATCTGGATCAGATCACCATGCTATTTTATATGCCTTCAACATCTTTCTCTGTGTTGTGTTTGTGCTCTACCTCTATCTTGTGGTATATGTTTATGCCTAAATATCTAAACGTCTCGGTCTGCCAGGGTATCTGCAAAATGGGAAGTTTTTCCAGTGGAATACCTTTTTCACGCTGGACTTTGCAGGGTTTACCGATATGCCCGAGAGGACGGCATAGCGGTCCATCACTTCCAGCACATATTGCAGATTCTCTTCTGGGAAGCACAGATAGAGAAGTATGTCATCCGCGTAGAGTGATATCAAGTGCTTATTTCCTGTCGTTCGTATCGCCACCTCTCTGTATTGTTGCCTAAGGCAAACTGCTAATGGGTCCAACGCAAGAATATATAACATGGGTGACCAGGGGCATCCCTGCCTAGTCCCCCTACTGAGTTGCCACATATCTAAAATTATGGTGCCCGTTTTGACCCTTGCAATCGGGGAGCTGTATAACATTTTGACCCATCTAATATACCCCGGTCCTATCCCGTATCCTTTCAGGGTCGCCATCAACCATGGACACCTCACTGAGTTGAAAGCTTTGACCGCGTCAAGCGGCACAATGGCCAGTTAGCCCGGGTCTTTCTCAGTGTGATCAATAATATGGTGTAGCCGCCTATGGTTATCTGTAATGTTACTCGCTTAAGCCTATTGGCAAGCACCACCGTGAGTATTTTGCTATCTTGATTAAGCATCGATAAGGGCCTATCGGACCCACAGTCCACATTCGGCTTGCTTGTTCGTAGGCCTCATTAAACATGGCCAGCAGTGGCTGGAGTAGCTCCTGCTTATACGCTTTATGAATTCGCTGGGTAACCCATCCGACCCAGGCTCTTTACAAGTGGGCAGGTGTTGGATCACCGCTTCCAGTTCATCTGGGGTGATTGGGGCCTCCAGATCCGCTCTCTCTAAGTTGTCTAAGGTGGGAAGCTCTATATCTTCTATCGTATCCTGAATTTCTTGACCCACATGTCCGCCTGCATCCTCATACAAACATTTATAATATATAAGGAACTCCTTGTTTACTCCTTCCTGGGTGTTACGGATCTGGCCTTCTGCATCCCTGATTTCTCTGATCACCGGACGGGGTGTCTCAATTTTGTATAACCAGGCCACTAGTCTGCCCAGCTTGTCTCCTCCCGCATGTTGCCTCTCTGTGTATTTCTTATAATTTAGCTTACACAGTCTGTCCCAGAGTTCGCTGCTGGCTCTTTGCAAATCTCTTATCTCATCGCTGTCCTCTCGGGAGGTCTCCCCTCTTCGCATCAAGTCCTCTAACTCTCTCTCGGTTTCCTGCGATTCTCGCTCTAAACCCCACTGGAGCCCCTTGGATTTTGATATGGCCACCCCGCGCACCACCACCTTGAATGCTTCCCATACTGTTCCTATGGATCGTACACTGCCAGTATTAATGTCAAAATATTCCTCGATGGCCTCCCTCAGGTCCTCTCGGAATCCCGGATCTTGTAGGACCTCAGCTCTGAGCCTCCATGTCGGGATTCGCACCATGGGGGAGCGGTATCGCCACTCCAAGACCAAGGGCAAGTGGTCAGAAAGTACCCTGGCTTTATATTCTGCGCTCACCATTTCTTCCGCTATCTCGAAGGCAGCAAACACATAATCCAGCCTGGTATGCAGGTCATGTGGCACTGTGTAATGCGAGTATTGCCTATCCATTGGGTGCAACCGTCTCCACACGTCCTCCAGTTTGAGGTCTGTCAACAATGTCCCCAACACTCTAGCTGCTGGTGCAGGCTTTGTTAGCTTGCTATCCGACCTGTCTATCCCAGGGTTCAGGGTGAAATTGAAATCTCCTCCCCACAATATCGCGCCACCCAACAGGGGACTCATTTTACCATATAAAGACCTAAAATAGGTTACAATGTCATGGTTAGGGGCATATAAGTTTATGATGTTCACCTCTTTGTTCCACCACCACCACCATTCTACCTTCCGGGTCTGTCGTTGATCTGAGCAACTGAAACGGCACATGTGTTGCCACCCATGTGACCACCCCACTTGCATGTGCCGAATATGTGGCTCCCGTGTTGCTACCCTTCCATTTTCTCCTAACCACCTCTAATTTCTCATTGGTGAGGTGGGTTTCCTGTAGCAGAGCTATATCAATCCTCATCCTCTTTAAGTACATCATTATTTTATTACGTTTTAGGTAACTATTGAGGCCCTGCACATTCCATGTCACGATTCTGAGGTTACCCGATTCCATTAACTTGATGTTCTCCTTCTCCCCACCACTCCCCGTGTCTTTCCCTATGGCTTGTTTTCTGGCTCAATTCCCTCCCAACTTCCCTAACTTCCCCCACGCCCCCTTCCTCCCCCATACCCCACTGTACACAACCTTTCCCCGCCCCCCTCCCTACCCAACCCCAACAAATGCCCAGCTCCATCCCTGGATCTCAGGCCCACCCGCGTCTGGTCCTTTCTCGTGGTGTCGAGGACTAGGACCCTGCGGGGCATCACCAAACTAATAGTGACCTAACTAAGCGAAATGCTATGGGGTTTCAAGGGTTGTCTCTCGGGAGCTCCCTCTTGTATAATTAGAATTATTCAGTTCAAGTGGATCCTGCAAACAAGCACATTCCCAACAGCACAATAGCTGCTATATTCTAGTCCCAGTGTCTCGCGCTATGTCACCGAGGGTGCCACAACAGCATGTTACTTATCTTCGCCGGCTCCTGTCTGGAGCCCCGATTCTTGGGGGCGGCTCTGCATATCCAGCCACCCCATGGCGTCCTCCGGCATATCAAAAAACAAAGTTTTGTTCTTGTGGAACACCTTCAGTTTGGCAGGATACAGCAACATATATCTATAACCTGTTTCCCTCAATCTTCTTTTCACCGCTCTGAAGTTCATTCTCCTGTGTTGTACCTGCAAGGTATAATCAGGATATGCAGTTATTTTCACGGGCCCCCTTTCGATCGTTCCCCCTTTCCGGAAGAATTCAAGTATTCTTTCCCGATCTCGGTAGTTTAGAATCTTTGTGATCAATGGCCTGGGGGGGGGGTTCCCGGGGGCAGCCTCCTCATCAAAGCCCTATGCGCCCTTTCAACCGCAAACCCCTGGGTCAGTTCCCCTCCGGTTATTTACTGTAGTAACAGGGTTTCCACGTATTCCTTTGGGTTAGACCCTTCCATTCCTTCTGGCGAGCCAACGATGCAGATATTATTGCATCTAGACCGTCCTTCTGATTCTTCTGCTCTGTTTTCCAGGTTGCCTACTCGCTGCACAAGGGCATGGAGTTGTGATCTGTGGGCGGCTCATTCCACTGTGTTTGGGGCCATCTCTTTTTCCAGGTGTCCGGTGTGCTCCGCAAGTGTTCTCACATCTTGTCTTAGTAAGTTCACATCTTCCTGGACCGCTCCAACCTTAAGGGTCAGTGCCACTTTCAGTTTGCTCATGGCCAGGCCCAGTTTTGTCTCTCAGGCAACTTTCAGGTCTGCAATTGCTGCCAGCACCTCATGGATTGTGCCCGGAGCCTCCTCCATCGCAGTGGTAGTTTTGTCCTTGCTCCTGGCCCCCTCTGCCCCTGGGGGTGTCTTGGCGTATGCCTCCAGCGTGGGCTGCTTGTTCTTCGGTCTTACGACTTTGTTGGACATTGTGCTGTGCTAACTAGATGTGGGCCAGCCGAGCCACCTCTCGCATGCGGGTCTTTGTGGTGTCAAGCCTGTTCAAGAGGCTCATTGGTCACTTTCCTTCACCTGGTTAGTGCATGGGGGTCCCATCACCCTGTAAATGACCCCGGCTCCGGTGTCATCACCTCATGTCTCCAGGCCCAAACTCCCCGGTTTCCCTTTTTTTCTTCCTCCTATGTTGCCAGTTGCAGCTACTCAGCTGCTGTGGATGTTACACTGTGTGGGGGGCTCTTGCTCATGCACTCGCTTCACGGCCAGATGTGTTTTCGCTTGTTACTAGTGTATGCTGCCGAGGGGCCGAACCGAGCACAACTTTCAATGCATTCCGGCTATCCGCCCTAGTCTCCAGTGTCCAGGGAGGACCCTACCGCAGGCCGCTCTATATGTCTTTCTGGTGCGCCATATCGTACAGCCAGCTGGGGCACTTCTTGGGACCTGCTGCGTACAGATCTCTCCGCGGCTGTCCCTCGCTGGCACCAACACAGTCCACCCGGCAGTCCGGGTCCCACTCTCCTGGCCGATTGCTTCGGTGTCCCCGGTCTCACTGTAGCACTCTTTACGGCACCGCGCCGTGTAAGACCCACTGTGAAGGGGCCTGCACTCACATACACACCATTGGCCAAAAGTGTCTTTGTGTGTCCCATAGCAAGGCTGTCGCAGGGCCCCGCCGAGCGCCTCGGGACCTCAAGCGCTCCGGCGCAACGGGTCCCAGATACCTCTGGGCAAGGTACGGCACTCCGCTGCCCCGATTGGGCTCTGGTGTGGCAGCCTCTTTTGCAGCGATGCGGCTCCACTCTCTCCGTCCTCACTCCCCGCCCCCTCAGGCACGGGGGCTGCAGGAGCCACTGCACTTCCCAGGACCACCAGTTTGTGCATCGCCGTGATGGGCTCCAGGCGTTTGCACTTTGGATGTGTCCTCCCCGCGGTCTGCCACACGTTCGGGGCTGAAATCTGCTGGCGCTTCTGTCTATGTCACTGGCCGCTGCCTTACTCACTGGTCCGGCGGGGTCCTCCTTCTCACAAGTTCCCCTGGCTGCAGGACACCTCACACCTTGGGCCTCTGTTACTGGCGTGATGTGCGCTGCGCTGGCCAGCTTGGTCCACCACAGCTTTGCGGACCATTTATGGCCCTTTGTTCAATATCAGCAATCGTGGGTTGTACTCCGTCGCAGGCAGTTCATTTCTTGCTTCAGCTCCGGTTTCTCCAGCTTGCTATTAAACAAGCTGTTTGAACGCTTGTTATGTGCCCCCAGTCTTCATGCTCCTTCAGGTGTGCTGTGGACGTGCATGTCCACCAAAAACCACAATAACAGATCTAAGGGAGCCCCTCCAAGGAACATTCTTTCATGCAGCCATTAAGCCACGCCCCCTTGCACATCATAGTTATCTGGAATCCAGCACCACCCCTGGTTCCGTCCTCTACTGTTACCTGGAGAACTCCATGCTTTTCTTTACGGGATGGTTTAAAACCGTGTTGGGCCAATTATATTTTCCAAGCTACTAGACCGCTGCCCATGGTTCCTTATGTCAGTTGTTATATTGTTCCTCATGTGATATTGGGGAAGTTGAGATTGCATCTTTTTGGGAGTACTTAGTGTTGTTCCCTTCTTCCGGCTCATCTTAATGTTAATAAATGATTATTTGGAAAATATTGTGAAAAACTTGAAGACGATCTGGCCAATGGTTCAGGGAGAGTTTTACAATATGCCATCAAGGCAGGAGGAAGCGAGGGGACATCCCTAAAAGGGAATAAGGGTATGTGACTGGTTCTGACAATACTGTATCATCCCCCTGAGGGTCGCCTCAACTCATGTGGTCCTCCCTCATATAATCATCACCAGGATCAGGATCAGGTAGTGGCTGCTTTTCGCTGGGCCACATAAGCAGAGGCTACCTCAGGAATAGGAGAGATTACATCATCAGATTGATCACAGTGAACAGATTCGGAAAGGGAAGACGCTGCCTTGGTGTTGGATGAGGTGGCAATTGCACAAAATGGCAGAGGGTTTCCATCGAGGGAGACGGAAAGAGGGGATTATGGGCTACAGAGAAGAGGCAATGGTATGACTGGCAAAATAAATGGTTGCACATTTTAACAACCTATGTCCTCCTGAATGGCGAAAGTACACCAACATACCTACCTGATTTATGAAAAGAAAGAACCATTTCACATACAGAGACTTACACACCCATCTTTATGTTTCAGATACAATGGAACAGTGAATGTGGGCAGGAATACAGGATGTAGGCACACAATGCACATTCCAGGATTGCAACTAGGAACCGCAGCCCTGATGGACCACTATGGGTCCTGTGGCACCTGCACTTATACGCAGCTCCTAACGAACTGGAGTGATTCATGTTCATTAACCACTTTACACTCACTTGCACTCGTGGTGCCACAAAGTTACATTGCATTGATTTACCAAACATCCTGCTATTAATGAAGTGAATTTTAATATAGGGGCCCGTTGCTCTCTGACATTACAAAGACTGAAGCGTGATAATTTTTTCTCAGAGGATGCCTCGATATCGATTGTGAGACATTCCGACCAAGTACAGACTCTTCAGCAAAACTGACATGTTTTCCCTTCTCTTCTTGCATGTGGTATACAGGTTAAAGCAAATTCAAAATGGATACAGATTATGGGGGTATGGGGGGTTCTGCAATTGAAAAAACGAAGAGAAAGGATTACATTCCATCAATGATGAGCTCAGGGATGGTAGATTGGTCACTCTCCAAAATAGGTACATGCTCGAACTCCTCACTGTTGTAGAAGGGGGTGTTTGTGAGTAATTAGAAATGAGTTGCTGCATATTTGTAGCAGCAAATGGTGCACAAAATGGCAGCATGGCTGATTCTATAACCACCTTACATAGTTTACACCCTACTATGGAACAGGATAGTGGTCCAGTGGTAAATGAATATTGGTATCACCTGATGTTCTCCTGAGTGGCTGCCTGGTTGAGCAACATTTTTAAGGTGTTTAATCCAGTCCTTGTTGTGTTAATCAAAGCCTCTGCATCCTACAGCTAGTTTTGGGGTATTTTAAAGGAGTTGGGAAAAGAAAAGCACAAGCACAAATGTTATCACTTAAACTTAGTTCTTTTGAGGCCATTTCCCTCTTGACAAATGCCCATACACAGACAGATCTATGGAAAGGCAAAAAAGGAATACTGCATGGGCAGAAATGAATGCTCCATTGGCCCCCTTACACACGTTTTAGCCCCCCCAGGACCCATGTTATATGCCACATTGGATAGATTGTGATGGAGATGGGAACTGTTGTTTTATGACCTGTACCCCGGAGGAATATGCAGCAAGTGGAGGTAGCTTGAAAGGAGTGTGAAGAGCATGCGTGCCAAAAGATGCCTATAATAGAATGATGGCTGAAGTTGTATTTGTTAATAAATTAACCAGAGGGAGGGATGTGATGGTGCAAATAGAGCAGATGCAACATCATGCACCACCTCCCACATGTCCCAAGCAAGTGCGGAAATATAAAAGAAGAAAAATCTTGTAGCAGGTTTTTAGACTTTTGTTTTTTGATAAGTTGTTTATATTGAGATCCTAAAAAAAAGTGAAATACGGTTAGCTTTACCACATTTAAGAGAACTCTGGATATCTTCCAGTTGGATTTCAGAGCTGGTCACAGGAATGAGACTGCGTTGGTGGCTGTGTGGGATGATATTCTAAGGGCCGCTGACAAAGGTGTTTTGAGCATGCTGGTCAGGCTCGATCTTTGACACGGTCGACTTGGGTCAATTGTTGACCAGACTCTATCAGGTTGCCCAGGTTTCGGAAGGTGCATCAAAATGGTTTTCCTCCTTTCTTGAGCACCGGACCCAAGTAGTCAAACTCAGAGGATTCTACTCCAACACCCTCCTAGTTCTATGTGGGGTACCACAGGGGTCATCATTGTCCCAGACACTGTATAATGTATATCCTAATCCTTTGATGGTCATTTTCTCCAGGTTTGGTTTAAAACACCATTTCTACGCGGATGACACACAGATCTATGTTAGATTAACATCTGCTTTAGAAGCAACAGACTATGTTTTAGCATTTGATAATGCTATTAAAGACTGGATGATTGAAAGCAAGCTTCAGCTTAATCCCAACAATACCCAGGTTATAGTGCTTGGTCCTAAAAATCTTCTTAAGGACTACCTTGGCACTTCCTCTTGTCCAACAATTTTTAATGAAGTCACTTCTTTCTCAAATAAGGTAAAACATGTTGGCGGCCTATGGGCAAGCATCATTGGACTATAACACACATGTTTCAGAAGTTATCAAATCTGTTTTATCAACTTAGGCTTTTAAAACCTATTTTGCTGTTTATTTCCATATCAGAGAGTGTGGTTGTCGTGGGGACAATGGTAAATTCCAGACTAGACTATTGTGGCACCCTTTTGTTAGGAGCACCAGAGGGTCAATTTCAAGGACTCCATGTTGCACAGAATGCCACTGTCAGACTGGTGTACAATCTACCAAAAATGGTCCCTGTTAGGGAGAATTCTCCAGAATGGCTAATGTCCCTTAGAAGATTTGCTGGATTTCTAGGATTTATTTTTTCACCTGGTAAGAGTGTGAGCCTTTTTTTGCCACTCTTACATGTGTTTTGGTGTGTGTGTTTAACATTTTTGTGTTCATAGACTATGGAGCCTCATCTACTCCACAGGCATCATGTCTTTACTGTGTGTTACACAGCACCTTCAGTGCAGTGACACGGGTTGTCTTTTAGACTTCCCAACTCAGACTCCATTTTCTGGGACTTACTACTGTCTCCCAGAACATATATCAATGCCATTAACTTTATAAGACTCTGTAAAACCACAGACCCAGTACTTAGAGTACTGGAAAGGGTTAATACTTATCCCTTTTTGTCTGTTTCTCTTGGAGCATTGTTTCTCTGCCTTTTCATCAAGACTTGGCTGGTAGCAGTGGTAACTACCCTATTTATCCTACCGCGGTAATATTAAATAACCTTGGTATTGTTTTAGGCTATCTTGGTAGCCTCAAACTTAAACCCACTAGACCATATTTGTTTTATTATGGTTCCGGCTGGGTTTATTCAAAATTTCTTTTTGTAAAAGTCTTTCTCGTGTTTTACTCTGCGCGCCAAACCAGGTTTGATTCCTTTGTTCACCGTCTTTTCACGGGCTTCCACGCAGAAGCCCTCCTTAGGCACCTGTATGTCTGGGGGGGGGACAGGATGTGAGGGAGGGTTTTAGGACACCCTGCACAGGGTATTCTTGGAGACCCATGTCGCACTCTGAAATGATTGGCTGTGGTGACTGTCCCGGTGGGAAAGCCACCCTGCTGTGTGATTGAAAGCCAGGCTGTATGAATGGGGGAAAACTGCATAAAAAGCAGGTCTCTGGGTCTGGAAAGGCAGAGTCACCACTGGAATGAAAGAACCAACGAGGAGCTGATTGAAGAGGACCCCTACCACGACTGAACCACCCGGTGAAGCCCTGCTGCAGGTGCGAATCCTCGAACTCCCACGACAGAGAAGATCCTCCAGTAATCTTCTTCCCCTGAGCTGGTGGGACCAACCTGTTTGCCCAAACTGCAAGCCAGGACTCCCTCCTCTGGTCAAATTTGGTGTACAGAGCTACAGTGGGTCGGATAGCCAGGAAGGTCAGACCCTGCTAGGGGTTTAAGGAGTGCACCTTTTATTTGTTGCTTTGCTCTGCTGCTGGTTTCTTCCCTGGCAGTGCAGGACCCTCCAGTCTTTCTACTTCATGTCAGTTCAACAGTCGCTTCAGGAACCGTGAGCCTGCAAGAACTGCCAGGAACGTCCGCCTCAGCTACAGCTTCTTCTCCATTTAAAGGTACTATGCAAATCCGGTTGTTGGTTTCATTCAACCGCGGTGAAAGTGTGTGAAATCTTTCTCCAATCCGAGGGCTTGTTATTCTCCACTCTTTGAACAAACTTTTCTGCCGACCAACTTCGTACAGAACTCTTGGCAAAGACTTCACTGCAAACTACCCTGAACTGTGTGATCTTCAGCAAAAGACTTTTGTCCTATTGACTTTCGCCCTAAGCCTTTTTGATTTGATTCCATCACTGTAGTTCCTCTTTCTAGATTGCCTTGCTTAGTTACCTGTTGATGCTGCTCAATTTCTGCCTAACTTTGTCTTTCCCTCCCTTTTACATTTCAGGAGTGCCATTTTACTCCCACTTCATTTGTGAGCTTAACTTGTCTGGAAACAATTGGGAGTGGTGTGGTATATTCAGAGTGTGATTTTTGAAAAGGTGTTGGCAGAGAACTTCACTCCTGCTCATGCTGACAACGAGACGACATGTCTTCTGGAGTGAAACAGATAGGCATTGACTGGGAGCTTGTTTATTTTGAACACGCAAACTAAGAGACTTGCTGAACTTATTACCATATTTTGACATTTTCATATACAGAAAAGAGAACTGTTTCCAGAGACAAGAGGCAATCCATTATTCTGGCAAAAAAGGACCATTGAGTGCACATACACCAGGTTTAGTGTCAAGAACTACAGAACCACAGTCCAAAGAAAGGGAAAAGGTTGGACAACCTACTATGAGAAGTTCCACACCAAGCAAAGTAAAAAGACAAATTGAGAAAGCTGAACTTTTAAGGAGACAAAAGGAGTTGGAGAATAAAGAAACAGAGACAGCATTGACAAGCACACCTAATCCAATGAAGAGAACAAGTACAAGTCCTGCAAAACTATCACATGCGGAGATGATAGCAGAATCAATTTGGCCGTTTATAGCCAGAGCCAGGAAAAGACAAGAGGACAAGGAGATAATTGCCAGACTTTCTCCTACTCAAATGGTACAGATGGAGATGCCTGGGCGATGGAGATGCCTGAGAATCCTCCAGGAAGAAGAAGCTATATGGATGCGATTAAGGGTGTGATGATAGCAAACTACATGAAAACCTTAATAATCTGAAGAAGCACACAAGAAGAAAATAAATAACAAACTAAATGACTATCTGGACAGCACGGCACCCTTGGGAAATAACATCTTGTACCAACATATGAAAGAAGTTGGATGATGAAATTCTGATGAAGAATGCTTTGTTTGCACACTCCTACCTTACAGCATCGGGAAGTCGAAGATCTTCGTAGCTATGGAAATTGATGTACAGACAGCACACTGTCTATCAAACGTAGCAATGTGCAAGACTAGAGGCAAATTCATGGGAAATGATGCTTCATTCAAATGGGCAACTGAAGCAACTTATCCAAATGAAGAGGATATGTCCAGGACATAAAGACAAGAACTAATGGAAAAACAAAATAATACTGTGGTCAGATGTGAGAAGCCTGGAATTAAAGGAGCAGATATCAGAAGAGAGACAAACCAAATACTGAACATTCAAGTTAAAACCCCAGAAGAAGCTTGGAGTTGGAAGAACAGAGGTCAAATGCAAATCTGGGGAAGAGTGTTTTCACCAGACGGATGGGAGAAAGGAGTAGTGCATCTTTGACCTCCTCGCCTCTGTCAAACCAGACCTAGTTTTCATCACTGAAACCTGGTTCTCTGATGACTTCGGCCCAATCGCTAATGAAGCCTTTCCCCTGACTACTCCCTCTTCCCACTGAACCGTCTGTCCAGAGGAGGGGGGTAGCATTTATCTTCAAATCTCTCTTCCGCGCCGCAATCATCGACAACCAACCCTCCATTCCATCCTTCGAATATCTCCTCGTTAAACTATCCCTCTCCCCTTCGCTCTCACACAGTTTCCTAATAATCTACAGGCCCCCTGGCTACGATAGACAATTCGCAAACAACCTTTGCCACCCTCCAACTAAACCATCCCAACCTCACCCTCCTTGGAGACTTCAACATATGGCTTGACATCCCCACCAACCCTTTGACACACTCCCTGGTTGACGGTTTAGATGCAATTAATCTCCAACCCCACATAAACGGCCCGACTCACTATAAAGGACACACTCTTGATGCCATCTTTAGCTCCAACACCCTGATTCATTTAAAGCCCCCCATCCCTATCAACCGGTCCGATCACTTCATTCTCTCATTCGCCATCCACTCACCCGACCCCCGTTCCGTACTTGCATCCGAACCTCTGAATCTACGCAAATGCTGGAAAAAACTAATAATCACCCCGAACCTAGCCGAGGCACTCCTCCAATCTCCACCACCCACCTGCCAACCCACCAACCAACTAACCCCTGAGGCCTTTGACTCATGGCTCAACGCATCTCTGATGCGACTCATCCCCCCATGCAAACCATCAACCCACCGTGGCCCTTTCCCCAGATGGTTCACTCCTGAGTTGAAGACCACTAAACGACATTACAAATACCTAGAACGCAAATGGCAGAAAGAGAAAACCCACGAGAGCAGGACCAGCTTGGCCCGACACCTGTATTGGTACAAAGCCGAAATCCGGAAAGCAAAAAAAAGCCCACTACAACACCCGAATTCTAAACTGCAAAATCCAAGCAAAGAACTCTACAAAATCATCTCCGAATTCACGAATCCGTCCCGAACCCGTCACAATCACTGTGTGACTCCCTCTCCCTCCACTTTTACACCAAGGCTATCGAAAGGACAAAAACTCTAAACACCAAACTGGCTCTATTACAGCCACCGGGCAATCCTCCGCCCGTACCGGCCAGCCCATTAGCTGCGACCTCTACGCAGCTAACGTTCGAATCTTTTGGTCCAATATCACCAGAACAATTTCTCAAACTTCTATCTGCTCGCAAACCATCTGGATCACCACAGGACCCTTGCCCAGCCACAACCCTTAAAGAAATGTTTGCTTCCACCTGCGCAGGAGAACACGCAATATCTATGATAAATGCCTCCCTTTCTTCCGGTATCTTTCCCGACGCATTCAAAATGGTGCACGTCAGACCTCTAATTAAAAAACCTTCGCTCGACCCTCTCAAGCCCAAAAACTACCACCAATCTCAAACACCAGGTCCTTGCCAAACTCATTGACCGAACCGCCTACTCTCAACTAAATGCCTTTGTCGAAGCCAACAATCCTCTAGACCCCGCCCAATCAGGTTTCAGAACACTTCACTGAACTGAAACCACCCTAACCTCGATCTGGGATGACCTTAAAATGACAGCAGACTCCGTGGGATGCGCCGCACTAATCCTTCTCGACCTATCGGCCGCCTCTGACACGATCAATCACTCAATCCTCCTAGACCGCCTCCACTCCCTAGGAATTAATGGAACCGCTCTTAAATGCATAGCTTCATTCCTCGAAGACAGGCACCAAATAACGACACTATCCAACTTTACCTCCCAAGCCCGACCAGTTGACATGGGTGTCCCTCAAGGAGCATGTCTATCCGCCCTCCTGTTCAATCTCTACCTGATCACCCTCCCACCAATAATTCATTCACACAACATCCTGAGCTACAACTGCGCCGACGACACTCAACTAATTCTAAAAGTCCTGAACTGGAAACCCAACTCCCGACCTGACCGGGCATCCTGCCTCCTCAACATAGAACTCTGGATGACCCAAAGCCACCTCTTGTTAAACCCCTCCAAAATAGAAATCATGGTTTGCAGCAACTCCGATCTTCTTCCGCACCCACTACCCTGGCCACCGACCATGGGCAACTCACCGACACCCTCCAACACAGTGAAAAATCTTGGATTCACCCTGGACTCCGACCTAACACTCTCACGCCAAGTCAACAATGTCTCAAAATCCTGCCACTACCACCTTAAAACCCTTAGGCGCATCTTTCCATACCTCTCATTTCCCAACAGATTCTCCGCGGTCCAATCAATCGTCATATCAAGACTGGACTACGGAAACCCCCTATACCTCGGAATTCATTCATACCAACTGAATAAACTCCAAAGAGCACAAAACGCAGCGGCCAAAATGCTACTTGCGCTCGGTCCAAGAGACCACGTATCCCCAGCCCTTAAGACACTGCACTGGCTTCCAGTAGCCTGTAGGGTGGCTTTCAAAACATTATGCCTCTCCCATCGAGCACTGCATAAAACTGGACCTCAATATCTTCAAGCCAAGCTAATACCTTATCATCCCACTTGCACCCTAAAATCAAGCTCAGCCGGCCTCTTAGTAATTCCTAAGACAAACTCAGTCAGGTTAGGCGGATCATCATTTTCAGCTCTGGCCCCAACCCTGTGGAACTCGCTCCCACCCCACATCCGCCTAACCAAGGACTTAACGGCCTTCCGCAAACTACTGAAAACCTGGCTCTTCCCCTAAAACCAACCGGTTTCCAAACTAGCATCATCACAATAACACCGACCCAACATACTACCTGAACCCAAAAAAATAAACAGCTAAATGACAGCTAAATAAACTCGAATGTAAACTAGAAAGACAAACAGAACTAAACGAGTAATGTAGATCAAACAGTGAAGTGGATAATAGGAATAAATCATTAGGAAAGTAAGGAGATCCGAACCGATGAAATGGACATAATGAATAAGGAGGGAACGTAGCGAATGTCATAGATGAAATAGTTAGAATGGATGAAGCGTATAGAACAGATGAATACACTAAGTGGAAGGGTGCATGAGTGGAAGAACAGACGACTAGAAAGATCAAATGAGTATGGAGATCGGATGAACTAAATGAACAAACTAAAATCAAAGAAGGTGTAGAGAGTTTGGGTGTGTAGAGCGGACGAGCGTGTAGAGTTGATGAGTACGTGTAGAGTTGATGAGTACGCAAATACGGAGAAGCGAACAGAACACAGGAGTGCATAGAACTGATGACTATACTGAACGGACGAACGTATAGACTGGATGAACGTTTGGCCAGACGAACGTGTAAGAGCGAACAAGCATGTAGAGATGATGAGCGTGGGGAGCGGATGAGCGTGGAGAGCGGATGAGCGTGGAGAGCGGATGAGTGTGGAGAGCGGATGAGTGTTGTGGAACAGACGAGTACGTAGAGTGGACGAGTACGTAGAACGGACGAATACGTGGAGCGGACGAATGTGCGGAGCAGATGAGTAGGTGGAGCCGATGATTGTACGGAAAAGATGAGTCTGTAGTGCGGATGAATGTTGGAGCGGATGAGTGTGTGAAGCGGACAAATATGTGGTGCGGATGAGTGTGTGGAACAGATAAGTGTGTGGAGCGGATAAATACGTAGAGCGGATGAGTGTGTGGAAAGGATGGATACATAGAGTAGACGAGTAGTATTGTCAAGCGGATGAGTAGTATGTTGTACCAATGAGTGGGCGCGCCGGATGAGTGTTGTGGACCGGATGAGTGTTGTGGACCGGATGAGTGTGTAGACTGGACAAGCATGTAGACTGGACGAGTATGTAGACTGGACAAGCATGTAGACTGGACAAGCATGTAGATTGGACGAGCGTGTAGATTGGACGAGTGCGTAGATTGGATGAGTGTGCAGATTGGACGAGTATGCAGATTAGACGAGTGTGCTGACTAGACAAATGTGTGGAACGGACGAGAGTGTGGAGCGGACGAGAGTGTGGAGCGGACGAGAGAGTGGAGTGGACGAGAGTGTGGAGCTGACGAGAGAGTGGAGCGGACGAGAGAGTGGAGCGGACAAGTGTATGTGGAGCGGATGAGTGTATGTGGAGCAGATGAGTGTATGTGGAGCGGATGAGTGTGTGGAGTGGATGAGTGTATGTGGAGCGGATGAGTGTGTGGAACGGATGAGTGTATATCGAGCGAATGAGTGTATGTTGAGCGAATTAGTCTATATGGAGCGGATGAGTGTATGAGGTATGGACGAGTGTGTGGAGCGGATGAGTGTGCAGAGCAGATGAGTGTGCGGAGCGGATGAACGCATGGAATGAATGAGTGTATGGAACAGATGGGTATGTAGAGCGGATTAGTATGCTGAACGGATGAGTACGCTGAACGGATGAGTATGTAGAGCGGATGAATAGAACATAGAGCGGATGAGTATGTTGAGCGGACGAATGTGTAGACCAGATGAGTGTGTGGACCAGATGAGTGTGTGGACCAGATGAGTGTGTAGATCAGATGAGCGTACAGAACGAATGTGTATACAGAGCGGACAAGTATACAGAGCGGTTGAGTGCGTAGGTAGACAGGAGTACATGCGCAGGGTAGACTGGAGTGCATGCGCGAAGAGGACATGAGTGCATGCGTATGGAACACTTGAGAGCATGCGTGGGGCACACTTGAGATTGAAGGATCGACTAGAACACGCAAGGTGAACCAGAGTGCGTGAGTGTGTCGAGCAGACATGAGTGTGTAGGGCAATCTTGAACTCCTGAAATGAACAAAAATGCATAGAAAGGACCTGACCGCACAGAAGTGCGTGACGTACATAATATGCTTTTGAAACACAGGGAACATCTGAAAGAGCATACAGCATACCACACCCCACGCTTACTCTCTCCTTTACACCAACACTCAACTAGAACACAGAGATACTATGACACCATTCGGTATAACTGTTCTCATATCAACATCTGCTGCTCACTCCCCATCACTCTAAGTAAACATTGCTGGTTTCACACCCCCCAGCCAGGCGTTCTCCTCAGCACTAACGCAGCCACACTCGGTCTAGATAACTCCGGCCAGAGCGAACACATACTCTTGATCTCTCAACCACCACACCTACCGCTAAGAAGCAGCTACCACATGATATCCACACCAGCTGCACACATACCTGGTTCGCACACGCACCTTTGGGCTCGCTCTACCCTCTCTACTGACCTGAACTTCGGTTGCCAAGGGCGTTCAACCTACAAACGCCTTCAGACCATACCAATGGTATATAAGGCGCTATATAAATGCAAAATAACATAACATAACATAACATAACATGTCAAAATGTCAGAAATGTATGCCATGAACGTGATGAAGATATTCTGTTAGTTTAAACATGAACATATGCACAGTAACCACAAGATGCACAGAAATTGCGAAGTTTGCTTATGCTTAGTATTAAGATAGATTGCAGCAATGCACCACCTACACATATCTACCTCAAAAGGAGCACTTTATACAAGTATACTTCCACTATGCACAGAACCAGAATCAACGAAAGGTTACTAAAGGTCTCAAGAGAGCTTTACAGCAAACAAATCGAGAATTAAAGACGGAGAGAAACTCAGACAAAGTTAACCATGCCAAGAGACCAAGGTCGTATCAGCTGAAATAGACAAACAGTGGATCCAATTAATGAGAAGAACAACAGTGTATCCTGCACAGAAATGTCAAGATAAGCCACAGATGGCAGGTGACTGGCAGGATTAAATCAAATACACAAAATTACATGGAGAATAAGACAATTTCAAGGTGTCGAAATCACGTGACCGAGCAAGCAGAAGGGATGAAACTTTCACACATACTCATGGACCCTTGCCATGCCCAGGCGCCTTAACTTTCCCAGACCAAGAAGCAGACTCAAGGCCAACCACAAAGAAATAATTGACACATGACCACTGAGGTGATGATTGATTGTAACAATAATTGGAGGGAAGCTGGGGGGCAGACAAACTCCCTGCACCTGGCCAGCTATACTGCATGCTGCTAAGATCAAGTGGAAAAGTATGAGTGGGATTGATGCCAACCCAATCATAGTGGACCATGTAATCTAGGGTCCTATAGTTAGTAGAACCAATGAGACATTGCACTTTTAGTGGTGTTTACAGTACCCATTTTTAGGGAAGTGCTTAGTTGCCCTCCTGACATTGTTTATCCAATCCCCTCTCCCCATTAGCATATACAGATATAGTGCCTATATTAAAGTTAGCTTACAAGAACTAATCAAGTGCATGCTAAATTTTAAGAGTTACACGTCAGTGATGACGAGTTTTTGGTTTAAATACTATGTTTATTTCTGAAATTAATTGGAGTAGAAGTGAGAAGGAAGATCGAGTGATTGCTGATATTCATAAACTCCCCGTTTTTTGTACTTGTCATTAAACAGACTCCCTTTGCCAAACTAGTGAGTTGTCATTATTGGTTTGATGTGAGAGTACTAATCTGCATCTCCATCCATCTCAAGGGTGCTGCTGCTCATCTTAAAGTGCTGTTTGGGAACCCCCAGTCCTATGGGTTGGCTGGGGTCCCTACTGCACAGGAGTGCTGGTTCCTTGAACCCCCGAGTATAGATGGATATCATTGTTTATAGAATCTGGCATACAAAGGGGACAAAGGGAGACCGGCCTCCAGGCTGTTGGTTGGTGTTTGGAATGACATGCAGATAACGGCAACCCTGTTTGCAAATCCAAACCCATTTGTACAAGCAGTAGAATTAACATGGAACAAGAGGTTGTATTTCAAAATGTCCTCTACTTTGTTAATTAATCTGTATTGGAATTATAATATGATAGCAGAGGAAACATTCTTTGTCAAAATTGAGGACATAATTTATGAATGTCAAATTGTAAAAAAATCGAATTTGATTTTACTATGTAAAGACCTTAATGCACCTAGTTGGGAGCATGCTGACTTGAGTAAGTGTAGTCACAGTCTGGTGGCATGGAAGTGTGAAGTGCATGGTTGGAGCTAATGAATGCATGGAACCAGAACATGGTGAATGGTATGGTCATGGGTGATTTTCTGCCAAATCCAACTTGGCACCGTGATACCTCGAATAGCATTTTAGGTTTTATTCTTTATATCAGGGCAATTTTGCAGAAGATTGAATCCTTGTTGATTACTGGAACTGATCTTAGTGACCATAATCCCTTACTTTTTGGGGTGGAAGGTCTTTCGGCGCAATGTAAATACTCATTCTTATGATCATGCCTTAGAGCCTGGGTCTGGTAATAACAGGGTTCATTGAAATCTGGCGGACAGGGGGACATTTAATGGTATAATCCACCGATGTTTCCCTCCTGATAAACTCGAGCAGGCCTTACTAGTTACTCCATACACAGCGATTTTAAATCAGATTTATGAAGCATTGTCTAACTCAAGTCCCAGAAGGGAAGTCTTAAGGAATCATGCTTATGATCCCATAGCTCAATCCAAAAAAAGGAACAAGAGGCTTACTTTGTGCCAATGTCTGCCATCAGAGGACGACCTCAGAAAGATATTGAAGCTTAATTATCGACAATCACTTCGTCTTCACAGATCCGACATCTTGTTGAAGGACGTATCAGGATGCTGCAGCAGATCAGTTTAAAAGAAGGGTCCTTTTTCTGGTGAATGATAAACAATCGTGTGTTTTTTTCCTCATCCTTCCTCACTAATTCCATTGGACAGCCTTTCTAATGCAGTTTTCAAACATGACACTCATTTGTGGACTAACGTCTTGCGCACGATCTTTCAGCAAATTACCTCACTGGCCAGTGCCGACATCGTGGGAAGAGTCCATCATTGTCCCGATTTTAAAAAAGGGTGAACACTCGTTAACATCTAATTACAGACCTATAGCACTCTTAGACATCCCTGCATAGATTTATGCCATGAAGTGCTAAGGGAACTAACAGACTGGGTGCTGGGAAGCTTGGATCCGCTGCAATCGGATTTTAGGAAAGGGACGGGCACAAATGTCAATGTCTTCATCTTGGGAATGCTGGGAAAGGAAGCCATGGTGAGATCGAAGCCTATGTACATGGCATTTATCGACTTTACAATGGCTTTCAACAGCATGGATCCTAGCGGCCTTGCATTCTAATACATCCATTAAAGTCTACCTCAAAGCTCAGGGCACATTGTCATTATCGTTCATGACTATGTGTGGCCTTAAACAAGGTTGTGTCCTGGCCCAATTCATATTCTTTCTCTCTCTGACATCGCTGAGATTTTTGGAAAGATCTGCAGTTTCTACCACAAACTGGGTACCGTTAATCATGACTATCTGCTTTACGCAGACGTCCTCATCCTATTCGATTATACCCCAATAGGGTTACAGCACAAGGTGGATGCCCTGACAAAATCCTCATTTTTAGGCCAGGGATGAAACCAAAATACAAGAACTTTCTCTGGAACATCAGCAATATACCCCTTGAAAAGGTGGCCCATTTCTCCTATTTGGGGTGCATAACCAGATTGTATAACATGCAGTTGTTTGTCATCAAACACACAGGAGAGGCTCGGTAGTGCCTTAGTGGCGGTGTGTATGGGTATGCATTCAAATAGTCTGGTTTCGATGGATTTGCAGAAAGTGAGGTTTGAAGGTTCAGCCCTGAGGCCGCGTGGGTTGAACCGGGTTTTAGTGGGGCGAGTCATGTTGATTCAGGTGGCAAACAAAATCAGGCTTTGTGCTGTTGAGACACATTCCGAGTGACATACTTTAAAGAGTCCACCATATCTGTTTTGATGATTGAGCTGGTTCGAGAGAATGGTACTTCTGGTTCATATCGGTTTTGATTCATGTTCCAGGACAGATTTTGGCAAAGGTCTATAAATATATATATAAATATATATATAAGTATATATATATTTATATATATATTCAATGAAAAAAACGTTGTTAAAGGGACATTATGGTTCCAAGTAAAACCGAAAACCCCTGAAATTCGCCAGTTATGGTAAGCTATGCAACCATAACTTGTGCCACCACGGTGCACTGCTAAGACTAGCACCCAGGACATCAAAGATGACATCACAAATGTCATTGATGACATCACTGATGAAATCACATGTGCATTTACCTTTCATGAAAAGTCTGTACATGGGATTCTTATTGTAATGTTAATAAAAGTAGTGTCAAGGATCATTGGAATAAATATCATGAGGCACGTAGTGCATTAAGCAATGAATTCATCCAAACAGCCTTGTATTATGAAGTCTTTTTCAATATACTAAGGTACACATGCAGTAACATAGGCATAGTTTGCAGGAGACATGATGGAGATGCAATATTAATAATCTTGCCATGTTAAATACTAACATTATGAATGCTTTCTTATTAGAGTTTTGTATACTGTGAAACATTTAATAAGTACCTAATAAAACCCACTTACTACATTATTGCACTAATGCACACAAAACACAAAAAGACAACTACACATACAAATATGAGCATATACAGGGAAAGTGAAGTAACCTAACTGATTATCTTCATGCACAGAAATGATTGCTCTGCTTCAAACCTACTACTTCCCTATGTATAACTATCACATATTGTGACTAGGCCCTAAGGAAAGTAGTTTAAGTGCAATGTGCACAAATATGAACATATCAAGGGAAAGTACAGTAATAAAAAAAAACAACAGAACTATAAGACAGTGTTGATAACCTTACTAATCATCTTCATACATAGGAAGCATTGCTTTCTTCCAAGTCTGTGTTTTCAGCTTTGTACATGTTTCATATGCTGTGAGTGGACCCTAAGTGAATTACTGTAAGAATATATTTGAAGTATAAGTCTACAAATATTGTACTTTTTGAATGTTTAGTTCCTGACTGTTACTGGCCTAGATATGTCAGTAAAGGGAAAAAAGAGTGAGCCAGACATGTGATGTCATCAATGACATGTGTAATGTCATCTTTAATGTCCTGGGTGTTAGTTTTAGCAGTGCACCATGGTGGCGCGTGTTATGGTTGCTTAGCTTACCATAACTGGCGAATTTCAGGGATTTTTGGTTTTACCTTTTTCACTGAATTTCATAGGTTTTTAGTAGCGCAACGTAACCATACAGTCCCTTTAGCAAAGTTTTTTCTTTGAATTTCATAGGTTTTTATTAGTGCATTTTAAACATAACGTCCCTTTAACAAAGTTTTTTCTTTGAATTTCATAGGTTTTTATTAGTGCAACTTAATCATAACGTACCCTTAACAAAGTTTTTTCAGTGAATTTCATGGGTTTTTACCAGGGCATGCTATTTTCCTACAATTTAGTAAAATCATACTTACCCAATATAGCAATATTTGTGTCCCATTTACAAAGTGTCACCTTAAAACTCTGCCATTTCCCACCTTCCGGAATCATGTTTAATACTTCTATACACTTTTTGCAACTAATTCAACTAGTTTTCCATCCGTAAACGACTATGAACATCCAACTTCATAGCGGACCTTCCGGACAGTGCCACATGACCATACGCTGGCGCGCGGCATGATGACGTGTCAGAGAACACGTCCGCACTTCACGATATGATCTCTGCTTCACGGACAGTTCAGAACTGCATTTTCTACTGATATAGGAACTTTCAACTTCAAAATTTCCCTTGCACAGCTCCAACACCTATTCCTACTCATTATCCATCAACAATCTAGTACACAGTACATAGTTTTAGCAAAACAGCTATTTATCTTAAAATGGCATCAACTAATGCCATCCCTCCTCCCCAAAAACCACCACCACTGATGTAATCTAGGAGCATGAGAAACACTGCCCCCTACCTTAGAAATAACACACGCGCAACATTTTCCCTTGTCCACCTACCCCACCATATTAGTGTTTGGTTGCTCTTCCCTCATTTCCCTTTTCCCTCCCCACCTTTTGTTCGCAGCTCTCCTGCCAAAAAAAATACATCCAAAAACAACAAAAGACATATTCCTTTAGGAATCACCTTTCACAGTTAAAAAATAGAACTAAAAAAAACATGTATAGAGTCCATCTACTTTATATTTCTCAGTAAAGTACATAGACTCAATAAGATTTTCCAACATTTCCATTTTGTGTTATGCTAATGGGAATATTGTGGCGTTCATCCTCTGTTGCAGGGACTGGATTGGTGGATACCGGGCCAGCAGCCCAAGTTATCAGCCCAAGCGAAGCGAGGGTGGATAACAAGATCTCTGGACCAGTATCCCCCCATTCCAGCCTCTCAAATGGGGATGAAGGCCATTAGCACCCCAGGTTCCCAAAGTGGGAACCCGGGGTGCTAAAAAAGAGGATGTTTTATCCTAAACCGGAACACCTGCAGCGTCCCGGTGTGGGAAGAAAAATCATTTTCCAAGATGGCCACCATGGAAAGGGAAGGTGAGGGTTCCATACATGGCCCCTCTTTGCTTTCCATTGCAGCCTGCAGAAGGCAAAAAGAGAACCCTATGACCATATAACCACAAGCACTTGTTTCTTCCCTTTCAGATCTATCCTAATTTCGAATAACTTTACCACAAAGCCAGTCCCAGGTGGACATGGCCACTTGAATCCTACGTTTTGTCCCTTGTGGTCATGGCCAGTACCTAGATTGTCTGGATCATGACCTTATTAAATGACCCGGACAATCTGGCCACTGCCCATGGCCATAGGCTACCCCTCAGTCACTAAAGGTATACCACTATTTTTTGTTGCTACATTATGACACTTGTCAAATAATAAAACACTGGCACATTTGCAAAATCATGCTTGTAGGTTCTTGCCAATGCTCCTTACGCATGTTTGCTGGAAAACCACCCATGTTTAATTTTTTTCAAAAATGTCAAATGTATGCACATACAATTGTCATATAACCTAGCCCCCACTTGACAAAATCCATTCAGACTTTACGAAAACATCTATTTCTAGATCTATAATCATTTTGCAAACATTTCGCAAACCTTTGTGTAGATTTGTCAAATGACACCACATTTATAAGCCTTTTATAAGCCTTTACAATATTTTGCTCCCTCTTGACTGAATCCCACCAAACTTTGCAAAAACATGTATATCTAGATATATTATCAGTTTGCCAAATGAAGTGTAGATTCGTCAAATGGCACCTCATTTATAAGCCTTTACATTATTTTGGGACCCCCCCTCTAATTTTGCCCCCTGCTCACAAAATCCCACCAAACTTCGCAAAAACAATTATATCTAAATATATTATCAATTTCCCAAATTAAATGTAGATTCGTCAAATGGCACATCATTTATAAGCCTTTACATTATTTTGGGACCCCCCCTCTAATTTTGCCCCTTCATGATAGAATCCCCCAAACCATACTCTCTCAGAACTAGGTCAGGAATATACTTGCAGAATTTCATACAATTCCATTAAGTGGCGCCAAAATTATAAGCCATCCAAGAACTGCATTTCACCAACCCTTTAATGCTGAGGTGTCCGCAAACTTTCACAGGACTGTTTGCGAACATCCAAACTGTTTGCGGACTTTCGCAGCAAAAAACACCTGTTGTTTTGCTCCTTGCAGCCATATCCCATCCTCATCACCCCTCAACTCCTCAGAGATTATTTCATAAGTTTGACAACTGCAATGTTGTGTTTTTTAATGTTTTTACCGCGATGTCCGCGGATAGCGGTGAAGTCCGCGAATCCAAGATGGTGGGCGTTTCCAAAAATCTGACACACTTCATGCTCTTCACCATCCAATCAGCAAACATGTCACATGTCTGCGGACATGACGCAAGCCGATTAGCCAATCAGGACACTGCCCGCGGACCGAACAGGGAAGTGGGTTCGCAGACCGGACATAGATATCACTCATTTTTGTGACCTACTTTATGGTCTTTTTAAAAGAAACTACTGGACAGATTTTCACCATATTTACAAAAGCATGCTCTCGGGACCAAGCCGCTGCTCCTGGTCCAAATTTGGTGAAAATTCACCAGCGGTTTGGGCTGTAAGCGTGAGCAAAGTTTTTCCCCCACATGTCTTGCTGTTGGGATCATTTTTGGCTATTGTTTCTATGTCTTCATATGATTTGAGAATTCTTTTTCTGGATTTAGCAGGACCAAGGCTTAGCCATAGTATGTTTTCAGATTTCCCATTTTCAGGAAGTACTGGTTAAACAGTCTGCAGCTTCATAGCAGCCACACTTTCTATGGGAGAGCATTTTTATGCCAAAGCTGTACAATTTCAGTGACAGTGTTTTGTCAGATGATATGTCATCCGAGAGACCTTTGAGCTCTGTTTTCTCTGCTTCGGATAAGTATGCTGGTACATATGCAACTGCAGTGGAATTGTCTGCAGTGTATTGCAGATCTATATTTGCATTACATAGTAGGGCAATGATTGCATTGTAATCATTTTTGTACGTTGATCCTTCTGTTCTTTTTATGCAGTATGTGTTCTTAGGTGATTTACCTTTGACATTATGTCTAACAGAAGACATTAAGTTGTTCACCTGGCCTGTTGTTGAAACTGGTCTAGGGAAACAGAAGCAACATTTGGTGTAGTATTTCCATGTGTTTTTATATTTGCACTGACAACACTTTCCACACTTGTGTCTTTCAAATTGTAAAATGTGTGCATATAGATCACTATGTGTAGTTTGTGTAGGGATTTCACAAGTGAAATATTTCTGAATGAACTGCAAAACAGTGGCATCAATGTCCTGACCAAATTAAGGAGCATCTTTAATTCACGAAAGCATGTGGATGTGTGGTGCTCCTCTGGCTTGGTATTCTTTTCTCCAAAAGAAGTGTTGCACTTCTCCGAGGGGAGGAACTGTTTTATAACTGTGGAGTATTTTTATCCACGCCAATGCGCCACACTGTACCCCTTTGCCAATGGGGAAAGAAAACTGTCAAATATGGAGGAAATAACCCGGTGCACGCCAAATCTGCAAACTTGCGCATGGTGCATAAAACCATCATAGAGCTGCACACCCTGCCACACACACAGGCAGAGTTGGTGTAAAAACATAAATCGTTGCTGTAATCTGTCATCTGTCACTGTCACTTGAAACAAGGCCACAGAGGGGCTCAAATCCGAAAATGCTATTAAATACAGTTTCCTAATCAATGGAAATGTTCAAAGTGCTGTTTTGGTGCTAAATTCAGTCCTTTTCCCCAGTGAATTATTGAAAGGAGAGTGTGCTGAAATCATGGATTCTCCAGGCAGTCAGAGGAATCCAGGCCTCACTGACTGACAGCAACATCAGAAAATTAACTGTAAAACCCAGTTTAAAAGTAATTTCTTGGTCCTGAAAAATTTCAAAATCCACTATTTTAAGCATGTTGGTGAAGGGCTAATTCTTTTAAAATGTTTAAATCCTTTATAAACGGTGCTTATATTTTATGTGGGAAATGAAAAAAAAACATCAATGTCAAAGGGTGCAGTCTGGGACCAATCCACTATGTAATTTGGATCTGATAGCCTGACCTGGGAAAACTGACATGTCTGCTTGACACTTCCTTGAGAACAGGAAGGCTAATGGCTTTTAATGGTTCCCGCATAATGAAAAAAAAAGAAAGCCTCAGACATTTGTCTACTAGCTGACCCAAGAACAAAGGAAGGCTTGGACACCCATATTCCTGAAGGAGGGGCCGGATGTGGAGGAGGTTTCTCAGTGAACTTCAAAGGACTGGCCATTTGTTCACTTGGAAGTAAGAAAAAAAAACCTGTACTGGATTTTGAATGGAAATTACTTGTTTTTGCTTCAGAAGTTTATGACATTTAACATGACATCCAAAAAAATACAAACTTATAAATCGGAACTGCTAGACAGTTGAAGATGTGGTAGGAGTTCTTACTACATAAGGAACCAAAGATACACTAAAACACTGATTGTGGCAAAACTAGTAATGTTGCAAGCCTAAAATTGTATGCACATGATCCCCTGATCAGCGCCCAGAGATGTATCAAATTAGAAATGATTAATCGAAAGTGTTATAGGTAAAATTGATAAAAATCCGTATAATGTCAATACAGCTCTCACAAAGATGGGAAGTGGATGTAAATGTAGATAATCAAGTATAAAGTATTTGTGTACAATTGTATGAGAGTTCATAATGGTAGAAATGTACGTTTGTGCAAAAGTATGGTTTGGGTAAAAATCCAGGTGGGAGTTCCTAAATCCTGTCATAAGTTGACAGCTCAGTTTAGACTGCCAACCAGGACAAAGCACACACCAGTAGCCACTCACAGACATGGGGTTGTGTTTTGAAGTTCTGCCCACACCATAAACTGGGGGATGGCATTTGTAATGTATAAATGTAGAAGTTTGACTACACAAAAGACTGTTTCCAGAACACACTGATTCCAGAATCCATCCAGATGTCCATGCAGCACCTTATTACAGAACTCTTGAACTTGTAGCTGACTCAAGAATTCTTGAAAGATCCAGATTTCTTTGCAGAATCCAGACTCTAGCATTGCAAAATTATTGCTAGCCTGACCCAATTGCAAACATCCCAAAGTTGAAGTGATTTAATTCTGATTCAGCTTGGCATGCTACCATTAAGTCTGGACCACTAATAACTTGCATCCTGCTATCTACCATGTCCAGTAACCAGAAGGTGCCCTTCCAAATCCAGGTTGAGCTGCAGCCAAATTGACCAGAACCTCCTTGCTGATCCAATCCCATTAAAGGTTCCATGCTGCTGGTAGACCAGATCCAATTCATTGAGAAGAGCTGACGGTCCAATTTAATAACTTCTTCTGTAATTATTAACAGGAAGAACAGTGACCCTTAGTATATCTGCATTGTATATCCCTATCTCAACCCATCCCCTCTTTAATTCAGAACTTCAATATTGTTAGAATCTTTCTTGGACTGATTGTCTCATCTGTGTTCCAAAACCATAACTCCCTAGTGATTTTGAATAACTAAAGTAAATTCCAGGAAAAAGTAGAGTATCCACAACAGGACGGGTTACGCTGATCACGTGACTGTAAGATCCATCTATGGCATTCTCTTTTTCATAGTCATAATATAGTGTAATCAAACCCATCTGTCATTTTCAAAAGCACATTTCTGTTTTCATTTCTGCGCCTATTTTGCAAAAGCGCCTCTCATTAAAATCTATATAACTCCCTCAGTTTTAAAGATAGAAACGAAATTTCAACTCTCACTGATACCTAACATACTTAGCTATTTCCACAACTAAAACAGTGTATGTGACCTGTTTTTCAAAGTGCTTTTTCCATCCCATCCTAATCTCAAGTGTGTATTGTTGTTTATATTATAGCTCATTTATGTTAGGACCTGATAAGTGTTGCTTTCTTTAGAACTTGTCTCCAATTAAGCATTTTCCCACCCTTTTGCAGTATTTCACAAAGCCATTTTCACCTGTCATTTTCAAAGTGTCATTTGCCAAAATAAGTTGTACTCTCTTGTTTGGGAGGGAGGATTGCCTATAACTCTAGACATTGTATTTCATTCCTGAAAACCTCCTGATTACTCACATTGGTGTAGGATTGCTCCTTTGTACTTAATCTAAACTTTGCAGGGGGAATATTAACCTAAACACTATCTGTGTGCAAAACAAACTGTTCCTTTTTCCCTGTGTTTTCTAGTTTGCCTCCTTATAAGTGAATTCAATTGCTTTGCTTATCTTTCTGAATTGTATTGTCACTCTTTGGGTGATTGCTGCCCCATATATATCTATATTAAACCTAGCCTGATTCCTGGTTCAGTGTGACCTGGGGTTATTTTGAGAAGGGCATGATATGAGTGGTATATCATTCAGAATATTGAATTTATAGACAAAAATAAAATAAGGGTTTCATTTGCACACTACGTGCTAGGCGAGACTTGGGTGTGTTCCTGATTGAAATCCCTTACATTACAAATGAAGTATAGCATGGCAATAAAGCGATGATGGAAATATCTTGATACATTAACAGGATTAAGAGAGCAGAGTTCTCCTGGTGTTTTTATGTCTAAATTTGTTTTGTTTTTATTTGCTATCTGTAGGAAATTGTGCAAATTTTCTAGTGCATACTCTGCACAATTTAATGTCACAAACCATGTGGGCGGGCCAAGGTTTCTTATCATACTGCGTACTTCTGCATGTCATTAAAAACAGTATTCTTTTGTACCATGCATGTTTTCTAAAAGATTTGTAATGCTTAACTGTAAAACTTCATCTTTTTCTTTTGAAGTGATTTTTTTGTAGTAATTGCGTAGCTGATTTCGATTTGTGGGCAACTCCATGATATAGGGTTGATAGTTCACTTTCAAAGAGAAGGTGGAATATGCATTGCACATTTTGTCTGAATCTGGGGTCTTCAGAATACATTCTTAAAGAGCAATATTCTGATGCTGTTATTTGTGTGGGTCTTTCATCTAACCTTCCTCCTTTTCCAGTAGGAAAGAGCAGAGAAAAGGCTTGTGCTTCTACACTTTTTTCCCATATGCTGGTTGGAGATCCTTTGTCTTGCCACATTTGGTAAGTTTCCACTGCATCATCTATGGTGTCTTTATAGTGAAATGGGTGAATTGTATATTGGTCTAAAATATTGGACTCTGTAGTAGGATCTAGAAGTTGAAATTGGCTAGTTCCTGATGAGTCTTGAATTATTTCGGTGGTTTCCCTCAGGTTTTCTTAAATGTTTATTTCTTTGTGGTATTCATTGTTGTCTTGTAGATATTGCAGGGCTTCTCTAACTTTATGTAAGGTCACTAGTTGTTGCCAATTATTTTGTCTTATGTAGGTATGCCATTTAATAGGATAATCAAAGATTGATCTATTGGACGTTGCACTTCCAGATTGTATACATTTTCTTCGAGCTTTAATGGCAAATAAACTACTTTGCCACAAATTCCTTTCAATAATTCAGATGGAGATAGTTCTGCTGTTTTTGGTTGAAGCCATATTATTGCTTGAAATGTGTGCACTGTTTGAATTATAATGCTCTCATACAAGTTTTTGCAGTGGTTTGGCAGTGCAAATATTTCCAAGTTATTATTGATAGCACGTGAAGGTATTTGGTTGTTGTCAAATGTTGCAGTGCAGTATCTGCAAAGTATTGAGGGGTTTGCAATTTTGCATTTGTTGTCTGCTATACGATAGAGAGCTAATTGGAACCACTTGGATTCTTCATTGTCTTCTATTTTGTACATTATGTTTACAGTTTTTGTGCTATTTTAATAAAAAGTCCTGTGGCAACACACACACACATGGTTTGGTATTTCAGCAGATGTGCTTTTAAACTTTAGTATTTCTTTTTTGTATGTGTAGTAGAAGATTTCCATCTGTAAAGTTGTTGCTACTCTGTGCTAATGATATTGGGCCTCATTCTGAGTATGAAGGTAGCCATGCCACTATTTGCAGCATGGCTACCTTCATACCGGGTACCGGGTCCGGGTTCCAGAATGGGGAAATACCAGCCCATTCCGATTTTAGAGGGCCCGGTATTTCCCCATTCAGGAAACCCGGACCTGGTACATCCCCATTCCCATTTGAGCCCCCATGGGGCTCAATCGGAATAGGGAGGATGCAAACAATGGGCCATTAATGACAGGCCCGTTGTTTGCATCCTGGTCCCGTGAGGAGACATCGTAATGAGGCGGTAGGGGGTTAACAGGACCAGCAGCTCTACCGGCCCCGTTAACCCCCTACCGCCAGGGTCATAGTGACCCCATTGAATTTCGTAACTGGGTTTCACTTCCAAAATATTTTCTCTGGGTGTGCTCTATTTCTTCGAGTAGTTCTTTGGCTGTACCATGTAGAAACATGTTATTTAAATTGGTCAGTGCTAAAGTAGGACTTTGGGCATAGTACAGTTTATGAACAAGATTTCTTACAGTTGAATGGTGTGTTACTATATTTTTGATATGTTGGAAGGTACTTTTGCAAGTAGGTCCAGAAATGCAGGCTAATTCATGTCCTTGTAGTCCTGTGTATTTGCGCACTCGACAGGAGTCTATAGTTTGTAATAGTTTTATTTTTAATTTGTCTTTGCCTTTCACATACTGATTGAGCAACTGGCGTAAAGATGTGAAAGATTTTTTGCTGACGTTACACATTGATGTGCAAGGCCATTTGTAGACTGGACGTATTGGTTCAGTGGAATGAAGAGCTGATGCTAAGTTTGCTGGAGATATTTTTGTGAGCATCATTTCTTGTTCCATGATGGTATTATTAACCTTTTCATACCCTCGTCCACTGCTATGCATGGCAATTAGGTTTGTTTGCTTTTGTTTGTATGCTTCTTCTTTGAAATATGGTTCTGTGCTGGTGGTGTGACTGTGGTTGTTGTAGTTTAGTACTTAGTTTTTTTTGTGGCTTCATTCTCTTTAAAACTAATATAAATAATTTCCTTTTGAGAAGGATTGCACTGTCTATGAGAGCTTCCAGGATTAGTTTTCTGCGGTAGGTTTTAAGGTTTGAGCATGATTTCTCCCCTGTTTTTATAAGGTTCTCAAGGACACTGTTGCAGAACATTTTTTGTAAAAACTTGTTTTGGTATGCTTACTTGTGGCTACATCAAGATTTATAAGTGCAGTGTTAGCACTAATGGTAGCTGCAGTCTTTTTAATACCTTTCTGGTTAGTTTTACATTTTGAAAGAGGAGTCGAAGTTTCTTTACTGCAAGCTCCTATAGTTTCACTTAGTGACTGTTTAGCTGTTTTGTTAGAACTTTTTGTATCGATTGTGCTAGAGGTGGATGCTTATTTTGTACACTTTTATTTTGATTTGCTCTATTTCTGTGTTGCCTTCTATGTGTGGGTTGGGACGTTGTGCAATGTATGTGTGCATTGTGTATGAGTGTCTGAGTATGATCCATTCCTGTCACCATCACGTTTTCTACTTTGAAGCTACACGACATTTGGAAAATCCGTTCTAGGCATCTGCATGCGCCTGTGAGACTTACGGACTGCAGCAGCAAGAACAGAAACTTTTTTCTAGGTGAGGCATACACCACAGCCAGACTACCCTTACAAGTTACTGAAAATGACGTCACATATGGATAAGGAAACTGCTAGGAAGGAACAGGCAGCTTTCCTGTTTTGCGAGAAACAAGTGACTGCCAGTGCGGGGAAACTGAAGGGACCGCAGGCGGAGGTACCGCCCAACATCGAGGTGAAACTATTGAGAGAATTGGAGAAACTACAGCGACGGGAAATCTCAAAGTGGTGGGAGGAGTTCTCATTGCAAAATTATGTAGACGTAGGGCGAGTCCCCAGAGGTCTACGCATCCTCACCACACCCACCTTTGAAGAGCAAGATCCCGAAATGCTGCAAGAGTGGGGAGAGGCAAGTAGCTTATGCTCTGTGACTTTTCTGAAGATTCTTATCAAATATGCAGGAACGGACAGAAAGAAGATCCTGTCAAGAATAGAGGAAGTGGAGGATCAGCTGAAATCTATTGATCCTAGTGCAGAGGGTAAAGCCATAAGAACCAACATGGAAAAGGGTTACAAAGCATTTGAGGATGACATCAAGTTGCGTAAACAACGCAAATTCATACGAGACAAAGACGACTATGAAAAAGGAAGAGTATTCACTTTCGCCAAACGCTTCGCCACCCTGAGACTGAAACTACCCACTGGCCCACAACCCACAGTGACGGAGCCATTGGCCGCCTGCTCATCATCCGAAGTGGACACCACAGAAAGTGAAAGTGAACAACCTATACGTAAACAGAATTTTTTAGAAGAGATGCAGCTGTTGGGGATGGATGTGCGTAACAGCAACAAAAAACCAAGAGGCAAAGGCCGGGGAAAATCAATGGCACAAAGAGGAGGAAGAAAACGAGGAGGGGCAACAGGTCTAGAATCCGGAGACAAGGAACAGGTAGCACGGAAGACCCGCTCTGGAACCAAGAACTTATAAAAACCAATATGGAGCAACAAGATATGTCCATAATTAACCTCTCCTCGCATACACTCTCCACAGACCATCAAAAAATACTACGATTAGGCCTTAACTTTTGCCCCACAAGCTATTATAACTATGCCGAGACGCGCATAGATTTTGACAAATACATGCGCAAAGTGCGGCTGAAAAAGTTTTTTGCCATGAATCCGTCCAAACAATCAGCTCAAGAAACACCAGGAGGGTACACTCCAGTTACCATTGAGGATATGGCAACATTTGGCAATCTTATAAGCCTGGGATCTGATTGCACATTATCTGAGGACAATAGTGACATTGACTGGGATTCCATGAATATACATACAGATTGGCCAGTGACCAGTCTATTAAGGTGCAAATCTAGATTTAATCCAATGTTTAATCCAGGAGGACACATTGAGGCATTCCAGGACTTAGTAATAAATGACCTTTAAAGGATCAGGAAGACCAAATGGAACCATAAAGGAAACCTTACTTATCATGAACAAAATGTTTTGAAAGATCTGAGTACCCTATCTGATTGTATTATCAAACCTTCAGATAAGGGTACAAACATTGTAGTGATGAACCGTGTTGATTACATCAAGGAGGCCTTAAGACAATTGAATGACCGTTCCTGCTATGCAAAACTGGACAAAGATCCCACTGCAGGTATGACCACGAAACTTTTTGATTTGTTAAACACATATAGGGAGAAGGGGCTACTGGAGGACGATATGTGTAAATTTCTACATCCAAGATTCCCTGTCATGCCTACAATCTATTTCCTGCCCAAAGTACACAAGAGCATGAGCAAACCCCCAGGACGTCCTATTGTGACACTCTGTGGGGCACTGTACGAGAACACCTCCAAATTTGTGGACGAGACTTTGGTGTCCTTTGTTACTACACTGCCATCGTACTTGAGAGACACTAAAGACTTTCTGAACAAAATAGATGGCATTACCTGGGAACCCACATATCTTCTCACTACTCTAGATGTAGTATCCCTATATACCTCCATCAAACATGCAGATGGTCTACGAGCGTGTGAATAATTTATCCATACTAGGTCAATGAATTTTTTGTCACACAGTCGCATGATATTGGATATGATTCATCTCTGCTTGACAAACAATTGTTTCTTATTCAACAGTGAATTCTATGTGCAACTTCAGGGAACAGCCACGGGGACTACATTTGCTCCCTCCTATGCCAATTTGTTTATGGGATGGTGGGAAAAGTTTGTTGTTTGGGGTACAGAGAACAATGTGCACACAGCCAAAATAATACTCTGGTTACGATACATAGATGATTTATTCATCATTTGGGATGGTACTAGCTCAGAGTGGTTAGAATTTGTCCAAAGGTTGAATATTAATGAACTAAATCTCCAGTTTACGGAAAGCCACCACAAGACTGCTATCGTATATCTCGATATTCTTGTAAAGGTGGCTCAGGAAGAACTTACTACAGAACTTTATCGTAAACCAACAAGTTCTAACATACCGCTACATGCGAAAAGCAATCACCCTACCTCTCTCAAATGGTCTATACCATATGGCGAATTTATTCGCATTAGAAGGAATTGTTCAAAACTGGAGACGTTTGATGTAGAATGTGCACATATGGCTCTTAAATTCAAACAACGGGGATATCCCAAACGCATACTGAAAGAGCCTATCATAAAGCTAGGGACCAAGACCGTTCCTCACTGTTAACAACTACAGTGCAGTCACCTTCAAATGATCAAACAAGTGACACTCGACTTATACTCACCTATGGCACTAATTCCCAATATATACGACGGATTATGCGGAAACACTGGCATATCCTACAATTGGATGAACATTTAGGAACGATCTTGGGTGACAAGATGAACATTACATTTCGACGCTCTGTCTCCCTTAAGGATAACCTTGTCTCCAGCTTTATGAGCCCATCTATTCCATCTACAGGCTCTACTTGGCTTCATACACCAACTGCAGGCTTCTACAAGTGCAGGAAATGCAAGGCCTGCAAGTATGCAACAGATGTCCGTAACTATGAACATCCCATCTTGGCCAAGAATATTTCCATCAGGACACGCTTCACCTGTGACACTGAGTACGTGGTCTATGTGCTCATGTGTCCCTGTGACAAGTGGTACGTTGGCAGTACTATAGGTAAACTTAAGTTACGCATGTTACAGCACATTAGGGCCATCAAGAATGTGGACGTTACTTACCCCATGGCAGTGCATTTTAAAGAAGTACATAATAGCAAATTGGATGGTTTTAGATTCTTTGGCATTCATACTATAGCCAAACATCCTAGAGGCGGCAATAGAGAACTGGCACTGAGACAATTGGAAACTAAATGCATTTTGGACTTAGAAACCAAAAAACCAAGAGGTCACAATTTGGATGAAGAACTTTATACTTTTTTAGGAACTTAATTATGAATCTCATAGATGTTCCTCCTTTTTTCACATGATATTATTTTGTTGATGCATTCTCCTTACGCTACTGTAAGAATTACTTGATTAGCAAATTAATTTTCTCTTGTCCCTCCTATATTGATTGATTTCTTGATTTTTTGCAATATATATTTTTCAGGATGTTTATTTTTGTACCATTATGAATGCATAAGTTGATGACTAGCTGGACACGTTAATTTTGGCTTTAGTGTTTGTTGAAGAGTTTTGGAAACCATGAAGTTGGGTTACCTTAGCAGTTTGTACATTCAATTTACTCTTCTCACTCTCTCCCTCTCGCTCTTTTTGTTTCCTTCGGGTTGAGCTATGTGTCCCTTAGTCCTGGACCTCTGAGGTTCCTTGCAACTGGAGGGTACGATAGTCATCGCACTGTTTATGTATTTATGTAATTGAGCAACCTCTTTTGATACACACTTTAGGTTGCTGTACTATGTCATTTGTTCATGACATACTTTTTGTCATCTCGTTTACATAACAGAGGAAAATACAAAGCTAAGGTTTTTTATTATATGGGCATACGCAAGCATGTCCCATTTTGAACATTTATTTAATTTTTCTGTTCTTTGGATTAGTGTATAAAGGCTCATAATTTTTAGGCAAATACCCTTCCCCTCCCCCTATTTTTCTTTTGGGGTTTTTCTTCTCTCCCTTGTCTTTCCAAAACTACTTAACTATCTTTCTTTTTAGATTCCACTATATTAATAGGCCTTTTTTTGCATATATCCATGTTTAACTTTGTGGGACCTTGTAACATTGCTGTCTATGCTGCCTCATGTTCATGTTGCTCTAAGTAGAATTTGGGTACAATGGAAATAATTGGCATTATATATCTTCTTGCGATTTTGCACAGGCCAATTGTTAGATGCTAATTAGATGTTCACAATGCACTATGCACTTTATCATGTATATGCACTATGCACTTTATTACAACTAATTTTAGCATTATATCCATGACAATGTTGCTTTGCATATTTGCACTGTTATGCTGGTAGATACCATCATCCAGCTATGCACATGGCACTTTATTTACTGACTACAGCGATAGACGCCTTTCCATTGGTTACCCTCTTGTCTACTACTATTTGGCAATGGCAAGTGACATCTTAGTTAGCATACACTTTGGGGCCACTACGGCCGCCATGGCTCCCATATTCTACTTGTTGTCATTTTTGCTTAGCTTCATGTGTTGTTCGTTGCAAGTGGTATTTTATCACATTGCTTAAGAGCAGCATTCTTGAGCATTAGCTTCTAGAGTTTCACTGCCGTACAATTCTGGGCATTTCTTTTAAAATACATGTCAGCATGATCACACATAAGACATGTACAGATTTTTAATGTTTGATATATATTCTGTAATTTATGAATGTGGCAGAAATGTTCTGTATTTTGCATTCACATTTTTACAATGAAGTAGGTTACATTGGTTTTGCAATCAGTCTAATGAAACAGAAACTGTAATGCAAACATGCATAATGTTAAGAATGAGTCCGACAGTATTTATTATGGGAATCACGTAGCATTTTGCTAGTGTTAAGATGTCTGCCGTTTTGGAATCGAGTGAGCACTTAATTATTCTGGAGACACTCCACACTGAGAACTGGGGATAGAGATGTATTAGCCTATACAAAGCCACCTTGTCTATGTTTACACTTTTCTACGTGATCAAGCGGTCTGTGTGCCGTGAAACGCATTGTTCTGTGCTTTTTTCGTATCCATGCTGACTTTACAATAAAGGCATGTCAGTCTGGACCAACTTGGGTGTTTTTTTGCCTCAGTATAGAGAGTCATTGGGGCTTTCTCTATTTGTTTTTGGGAGTGCATTCCGTCAACTTCATCCCGCCTCCATCACAGACCGGGTAATGAGTTCTTTTTAAATATATATATATATATATATATATATTACATGGCCACAGTAGTGGCCATGTAGTTATGGTTAAGTTGCTGTTTCCATAGGAAGAGCACTTTTTAGGCGGCTTATAACTTCTCTCTCCCTGGACGGATCCTCACCAAACTTTGCAAAAAAAGTATATTTTTTTGCAAAGTTTGGTGAGGATTCGTCCAGGGGGGGCAAAGTTATAGGGGGGGTCCCAAAACTTTTTTTTCCCATAGACTGAATGGGAAAAAACTTTGCGCACGGCCACAGGCCAAACTGCTGGACGGATTTACACCAAATTTGCGGCAGGAGTGGGGGCTTGGTCCCGAAAGCATGCTTTTGCAAATTTGGTGTAAATCCGTCCAGTAGTTTTTTATAAAATGACCAAAACGTAAGGCAAAAAAATTAGTGATATCTGTGTTCGCTTCGCGGACGGACGTCCCTGTTCGCTCCGCGGACAGCACCCCGATTGGCCCATGGCCTTGCGTCATGTCCGCGGACATGCGACGTGTTCGCTGATTGGACGGCGAGGGGTGTGGAGCGCGTCAGATTTTCTGTGGCGCCCACCATCTTGTATTCGCCATCGACCGCGTACAGCGCGGTGAAACGTGGATAAAAAATTGTATTTAGTGCTGTGTGTTGGTATGTAAGAGTGTTTGGGGAGGGTGGGGGAGTATGAGATAGGTTCAATGTTTTGTTTTTTTATGGGCTAGACGTTTTTGTTGCGTTCGATTTGTCCGCGGAGAACACGGCTGTTCTGACATTTTGTAAATAAACTAAATGGTGGGGTGTTTAGAGGACGGAGTATGTGTCATTTTTGTTCGCAAGGAAGGTAAAAATGAGCTATGAACACTCGCGGTGTACTTAATTGTTTGTAAATACACAAACTGGGGGTGTCCTCAGGACGCTGTCTGTATTGTAATCTGTCTAGTTGAATGTGTTCTGAGAACACTTGCGGTGTCCCGAAATGGTTGCAATTACACAAAATGGGGGTGTTCTGAGAACGTTGTTTGTATTGTTCGTTGTCAGGGTGAAAGTGTTTTAAGACCACTCCTTTTGTCCGCTAATAGTACAATTTCCTATGGGCGTCAACCGACTTTTTGTCCACTAAAGAAACGATAAATCCGGCTGGTGTGCGCCGACATTATGTGATAATCCTATGACTGGCGCTATTGACCTGGCTGACTTGCTTTTGCGACACTAAATCATATCTCCCGCCCCTAAGCCTGATATTATCAAAGTATTCATATTCCCCGTCAATCTCCGTGACGTTACAGGGTGCGTCATCAAACGCGCCCAGTCCTCTGCAGTCCTAAGTGACTACACAGAACCCGGAAGACAACACATTTTATGTCACAACACAGCGCGCCACAATTCAGAATATGAAACAGTGATTTAAAAGCAAACAGCAAGATTGTAAATTTTGTAAAGTACATTTATTTGACATCAAATGTTTAGAGAATATTCAGCAATTTGCATTTGTCTTTGTTGTCGATCCGCAAAAGTTCATGTTGAGGCACGCGATGTACCTTTACGGTACAGAGGGTGCTAGATCAGCTTACAACTCAGTGCGCCACAATTTGAAATATGAAACTGTGGTTTAAAAGGAAACAGCAGGATTGTACATTTGATAAAGTACATTTATTTCACATGAAATGTTTAGTGAATATTCAGTGATTTGCTATTGTCTCTGCTGTCGATCAGCAAAAGTTTATTTTGAGCCACGCGTTGTTCCTTTGCGGTAGATAGGCTGTTGGTTTATGATAAAAGCAGTAAATGGTCGCTCTGATAATCGGAAGGTTGCTCCAACAACGAGCCATTAGACCACCCTATTGGTTGGTATGTTGTTTGTAGCCGCTAGTACTACGTAAGGGCATATTGGTCCTTGGCAATTGTCCCATAAAATGGTGAGGGTCATGAAGTTGCATATTTGGACCTGCACCTGGCAGTTGAAGACCCCATCCGCTGGAGTCTGTAAATCGTGACATAGGCAAAATGGTGCCACATACCTGTTTTATAAAAACATAAATTAGTCGCACCAGCCGATCTTCATTAAAAATCATCATTTTATTTATTAGGGCGTGAAACTATTTGCTATCGAAGATAGTGCAACAGAGTATGTTAATAATAAAATAATAATATTTTCCCATTCATATAGCGCTAAGAACCGTGAGGTATCTAAGCGGTGCTTATTATTAACCACGGTGTGTGGTGCTCATTTATCGACCACGGAAGGATCAAAGGCTGAGTTTGGCCTTGCCGGGATTCGAACTTGCGTTAGCAAGGTGTGCACGGATGTCAAAGCGAGCGTTGTACTTGCTGTGCCACTTGACAGGCTACATTGAAGTGGCACAGCGAGTAGAGCGCTTGACCGCCTATAGACCGGTTACATTATTTCTATTAACCCACCCTGTGTCGTCTGCCTTTTTCAGAGCCCTCTAAACGACAGGGGATCAATTCGGCAGTGATAGTGCGCGGTAGAAAACATTATGCCACTTTCAACGAACAAGTTCAACTTGAGCGGTCTTTAATGCTACGCTATTGTAATTATATTTGGTATAAAATAATATAAACGGTTACTTACAGTACAATTGCAATTTCCATTGTCTACGAGTAGTGCAGTCCCAAAATACGACTTCGCGTGTGCGAACGATCTTTCGCATAGTGATATAATATATAAAAGTGGTTTCGTTCAGAAATTTCATCCTTATCTTCTCTTACGTTTTAGCAACACTCCTTCAAGAGAAGTCTTTCATCACAATCTCTGTCTGTCAAGGTCAAAACACAATACAACCTTATAGGCCCGAGAAAAAAAATGGAAGCAGCTGACCTTCACTGTGAACGAGCATAAATTCTTACTTTGCAACATTCTGTGTAAAGCCATCTGTGAGAAGTTGGTTTTTGCACACCATGTTTGTATATTGTTTGCGTGATATTAAAAAAAGTTTGTTTAAGGGATGTTATGGTCAGCCGAAAGACCCCTGAAAATCGCAAGTTATGGTAAGCTATGAAAAATAACTC